>NC_090874.1:15441195-15481195 GCF_036669935.1 Montipora foliosa | reverse complement strand
ACAGTTAAGACCAGGCTGATTATCAAAGCACCGGTTCCATTTATTTTAAGACCATTAGAGAGTACATGTACTTGTTTATGTACATCTCTTATTACAGTTTCATTTAAAATTCATCTACACTGTACTTGCAGTAAGTTAACGCCCACGTCGCCAGTGGAGGGTAGGTGCCCAGGAAGCCTGGGGGCTGCAACCGCAGTCACATCCCCAAGGCGCTAGAACACCCGACTGGCCTGCCCAACCCGCAACCAAGCCACGAGCCCCCCGCGCCAGGCCCCCCTAAGGCACCCGTCACACTTGAGCCAGATAGCTCAGTGGAATAATAATAATAATAATAATAACACACACAAAAAAAAAAAAAAAAAGAGCACAAAAAAAAAAAAAAGAAAGAAAGGGGGGGAGAGGGAGGGAACGCCGAGAACCACTAAACTCCTAAACCAACTCACAACGCCACGCCAACAAACACGCTGCAAGCACATTGGACAACGCATGCACTACGCAGGAATACCGCTGAACCATGTCAGCCCCAGGGCCCCCCCAACCTAAAGAGTGCTGCAAACGCTACAAAAACGCATAACAACGCTGACAAACGCCTGCAAAACGCTACTGACCGGACTAGCTCCCGGTCGTGAACCATGTAACTATAACAAACGCTACAGAACGCACCAAAAACGCTGAACAACGCTACCAGACGGCCAAGACACTAACAACCGCCTGCAAAACACTACTGACCAGACTAGCTCCTAGTCGTTAACTATGTTAAATTTTATTTAACTATATTTAACGCCCACGTCGCCAGTGGAGGGTAGGTGCCCAGGAAGCCTGGGGGCTGCAACCGCAGTCACATCCCCAAGGCGCTAGAACACCCGACTGGCCTGCCCAACCCGCAACCAAGCCACGAGCCCCCCGCGCCATGCCGAAGGGATCTCCGGGTAAGAAGAACCCGAAGCAAGGGGGCTCGGGGCAACTAGGCCTAAGCCCCCGATAGCCCAAACCTGAGGCACCCACCCCCGCTGGTAACCAGAGAAATCCACTACCTGTTACGCCACCAACTGGGAGGAAACACGGACAATGGAACTAACTGGAGTTCTGATATAGATCTGGTATGCCTCGCTCGACCAACGCCCCAAGGTTTTGATCAGGTGATCCGGAACACCACGTGCCGCTGCAGTGGTCGCCGCCCCAATCCGGAAACTATGGCCAGAGTAGGCGCCGGAGTACCCAGCCCCATGTAGGGTAGACTGCAAAAAGGATGATAGCTGCTGCCGGGTAAGAGGACGACCATCACTAAACAAGAACAGGGGCCCTGGAGCAGACCCACGCAGAGACAAGTACGTGCCCAACGCTGTTATGGGGCACACAGAGCCCGAGCCACGCCCCAAGTAGATATCACAACCCACACGGAAGGGATCTGTCTTGGAACACTTGATACGGACTTTGAAACAAGAGGGATTCACCAAGGAGTCCGCTTGCAGGTCGCTAACAGTCATATGGGTGTGAGGATCAAAGGCCGAGTTGACCGTGAATTCGCCCGCACGCAAAAACCCAAAAAATGCCAAGCAGCACGCAGCCCACAACATCACATGGTCTCTAGTAGACAGGTCCAAAGAGCACTGAATGACCTTCAGATGATCAACGGTGATAGGTAGGCGCCTGGGTGACACTGGACCTTGAACTCGCTTAATACCCCTTAGCAGACGCTGCAAACGAAGACAGTTGACTAGCGGGTCGGGAAGGCCATGGTCAATGTGAAGGGAGCGCACTGCTGATAGATAGACCTTGATGGAGGAATGGTTCAGGTTGTCGGCCAGGAAGGAAGCAAAGCGCATGAGAGTCTCCTCAGTGGCTGGGGGGATGGAGCCATCCTGGTTTGCACGACCATCCTGGCGGCAAAAGTCTGTAAATCGACGTTGGGCGGATCGGTACACTCGTCGGGTGGAAGGTAAGAACCGACACTTCTGAGTCAAGGCATCTGAAGCGCTGCCAGAAGGGAAGCAGGAATAGGAGACGGGGTTGGGTCGGCCTGTGGCTCCAGGCGTCTGAACCGCTGAAATTGGAATCGAGAGAGTGCATCAGCAACTGGATTAGCTTTGCCTCGAACAGATGAAGCTGTAAATGAGAAGGAATGATGGATGGCCAGCATAGTCAAATAACGCAGCAACACCATTAGGTTTTTGTCCCGCGAGGTGCCAGACTTAAGTACAGCCACCACAGACTCGTTGTCACAAAAGAACTCGACCCGCCGAGATACCCACTGACAGCCCCACAGATAGGCTGCCACTACAATTGGGAAGAGCTCCTTGTACGCTATGGATGAGGAACTTTGTGCAGCTGACCAGGCACCAGCAAACCAGTGGGATTTAAAAATAGCTCCATAGCCCAAAGAGCCCGCTGCATCCGATGAGACCTGGAAGTCCGGGAGAGGTGCCCATGTGGGCATGCAGAAAAAACTGAGGCCATCCCAAGTTTGGAACAGTTCCCGCCACCAGGTTAAATCCCGCCGAAATTCCTGGTTAAGCCTAATGGGGTGATCATCACAGCGAAAGGCACAAAGCAAGTCGATCATCCGGCGAAGGAATGTCCTACCCTGTGGGGCGACCTTGCAGGCGTGATGGAGATGGCCAATCAGGGATTCCAGCTCGCGACGTTTACAAAAACGTTTTGCCGACCACTCATCTAACAGTGAAACAATCCTATCTCTCTTGTCAGTCGGAAGGCGAGCCTGAAGGTTCTCGGAGTCAAGTTCAATCCCAAGGATTGTAAGACGAGTCGCGGGTCCCTCCAACTTATCTGGATTAAGGGGAAGGCCAAGTTTTGTACACAGACGAACGCAGGTTTGAAGGTTGTTGTGGCACACAGGGGACGCCGGTGGGCCCAAAGTGAGGAAATCGTCCAAGTAATGACGGAGAAATGTAACCTCATAATTGTGAACCAGGATCCATTCAACCAGGTCTGCAATGGCGGTGAAAATAAATGGTGCTGAACGCAGCCCAAAAGGGAGCACCAAATCCACAAAATATTGCCCACGCCACTTCATGCCAAGAAGGGGGCGATCGTCTGGGTGGATAGCCACATTCCGATATGCACTGGCCACGTCGAACTTGGCCATTAACGTTCCTCGACCCAGAGACATTATGCCATCAATGAAAGCATCCACTGAAACATACTGAACTGTAAACGGGGGCTTAGGGATGCCGTCATTGACGCTTTGCCCCTCTGGGGATGATAGGTCTAAAATGAGACGCCACTTCCCAGGCTGATTAGTTTTGGGGATCACCCCGAAACGACTTATTTGCAATGACGGAAGCGGGGGCACTGGAAAAGGACCTGCCACCCTGCCAGAAGAGACTTCAGCTTGCAAGTAGGAGTCAATCACTGATGGGTGCTCAGCAGAGCTACGCATGTTTGAAGATGCAGATTTGAGGGACACCAAGGATGGGTCAAAGCCTATCCGAAATCCATCCCGTATGCCAGAAGTCACAAATGCCACAGCTGACTTGTTGGGATGGTGGCATAATTCGGCTTGAAATTGATCCAACTGTAATGGTGTGACCTGAGACACCGGAGATAACGGGGCAAAAGAGACAACTGGAACGCTGGGCTTAACTGGAACAGAAACGGGAACTGAGACTGGAACTGAAACTGGAACAGGACAAAACAACTTTGCCAACTGAGGCAATCCATTCGGCTGGCGAGGCAACGCAATCACATCATTCAAACTATGTACAAACACAACACTGGGCGAACCTCGCCCCTCAGTACTGTCCCCTGCTCCCTCCAGGGGAGGGGGAGCGGGAACGGGAACGAAATCCAGCTGAGCGGGGAAAGGGGCAGTTAGCCTTGGTATGCTCTCCCTCGCAATTGCTGCAGTTGTGGCGGAACTTGCACTTCCCAAATAGCCACCGGCATTTCCCTTCATTCCAGGAATGGCAGAATGGTGTGCGTCGGTGGGAGTCTGGGCTGTCTGAGGAAGACTGAGGAAACCCGGAAAGGGAAGACGGCCTTGGTTGCAGTGAGGACGATGCTGGCAAACGCAAATGAAAACTATACAGATCCAAATTCATTTTGGACCAATCCGTAAGGCCCGAGGCAGCGGCATCCCTTCTGAAGGCCAGATCGTATTCAAGCCAAGCCAGACCTGGATATTGGCGGGCTGTTTGAATAATGAGCAGCTTATATCTGGTCAAGTCTAACCAACGCAGGGGGTGAGAGGCACACAGGACCAGCTGGAAAATCGTGAAGGCCTCAGTCCAAGTAAGAATATCCTTGATTTCAACCTGCCTGCGTTTTGCGTTGGACACCAGGAGTTTACCCTCCAGGAAGGTCTGTGGTTCCTGATCCCCAGCTCGGAGATTGACTGTAAGTAGATCCGCCAACTCCACGAACTGGCCCTCGATGATCTTCTTGGCCAATTTTGCCGGGACTGGTGCATGACCAGGACCAACAATGAAAGCCTTCTCAGACGTAGGCACTGATCCAGAGTTACCAAAACTTGGCAGGCTGCCGGATACACTGGGACTCGCGAATGGAGAGGTAATGGGGGCCATGAAGCGGGCCGAGCTTGAGTCAGTGATGGCTGACACAGGAGAAAAGGTAGGAATGAAGGCCGGCAAAGTAAACGTACCTGATGACGCCCCAAAAGCCATAGACGAGACATTGACATCACAAGAAACAGCAGTCGATCCAGAGGAGCTAGATGGAGTGACGCCAACAGAAGTGCCAAGGACGGAAGGGGGTAATGGCGAGGGGGCGCTCCCTTGAATTGAAGAGATGATAGTCGGAAGGGTGCTTCCAAGCGCGCGAACAACAGCCTCGGCGATCGAATCGACGGCCAAAGGCGCCACGGGGCCAGAGGGAGCCGTAGAAACCACCATCGGCGCGGGGGACAAGAGAGGTATGTCCTCCGAACGAAGTCCAGCGGACAAGCTATTGTTGGTTGAACGAGGTGGGTTCGGCATGATGTATGATCGAACACCAACCAGCGACGAGCGAGTTAGAGGCGACCACGAAAAAGAAGTGAAAAACGAACCAACAAACACGACAGAGAGCGAGAAAAAACCGCGGGCGATGAAGGACGAAATCCTTTGGCCACGCTAACGGATCGGCGAGCACACTACGGTCCAGGGACGAAAGAGCGACGAGTGAAGGAAAGACAAACCAATAAACACGACAGCCGCCGAAGAAAAAACCCTGGTCGATGACTGACGAAATCCTTAGAATTTATTCCTTTGTTGACCACAACTGGGAACCGCTACACTAAGCCCGCCAAAATAAACGTATCGGAGCACACGATGGTCCGAAGCACGAAAGAGCGATGAGCGAGTACAGACAAACCAACAGACACGACAGAGGGCGAGGAAACCACGGTCGATGACGGAAGAAATCCTTGTGTTTTCTCTATTGTTGTTTTTCTTTTGTTGACCACAACTGGGAACCGCTACACTAAGCCCGCCAAAGAAACGCCACGCTATCTGAGCGACGAGCCGACTATCGGAACTGGTACAAGAGAAGGTAAGACGAACCACAACACGGCGGTGAAGACGAGATGGAGACGGTCGAAGATCGAAGAACTTCTATTTCAACCTGGACAGCGACCGAGATAGCCAACGAAGCGAGAAGAAGAACGCCGAGAACCACTAAACTCCTAAACCAACTCACAACGCCACGCCAACAAACACGCTGCAAGCACATTGGACAACGCATGCACTACGCAGGAATACCGCTGAACCATGTCAGCCCCAGGGCCCCCCCAACCTAAAGAGTGCTGCAAACGCTACAAAAACGCATAACAACGCTGACAAACGCCTGCAAAACGCTACTGACCGGACTAGCTCCCGGTCGTGAACCATGTAACTATAACAAACGCTACAGAACGCACCAAAAACGCTGAACAACGCTACCAGACGGCCAAGACACTAACAACCGCCTGCAAAACACTACTGACCAGACTACCTCCTAGTCGTTAACTATGTTAAATTTTATTTAACTATATTTAATAATGTTTGTACAGTGTTACATGTAGGGGTTCATTGGGTCATGTACACTATTTCATTATTGCTCCATGCCATCCAGCTTACCTTCTCAGACTTAAGAAAGTTTTAATGCAAGGCATTCTTCAAGCTGGAAAAAAGAAGTTACGTTAAGTATGTCATTTGTAATACTAGGACATGTACAGACAAATTTTGACTTTGTTTACTTACTGAAACCAAGAATTTCTGAGGGTTTTAAATTTTGTGAAAAAAACAAAAAACACATATTGGCTGCACCATACATTTCTTGGGGGCAGTGCTTATAAGTGTAGTCCACATACCATCAAGGACTGGTTTGGCAGGCTGGGCCAATATTTTTTTCATCCCACAGTGAACTGGCCTCAGTACTTCTAGAGTTTTTTTTCTTCTTCGCATAATCTGTGCCCTTGAAAGGTTATTAGTTTCTCACTTGACTGCAAATCAAGCTCACTTGTTCTAGCAGGTAGTCTTGATCTTTTGTTCCTCACTTCACACTCATTTGTCAATTCATCAATCCGTCAAAATTTAACAGTTAAATTAAAATTTCAAATTATTATTATTATTATATTAAAATTTAACAATTATATTATTTAATAATATAATTTATTATATATCATTAGTTAATATTTAAATAGAAAATGTTTTATTTATTTATTTATTTATTCATTCATTTCTTACGTTAATATTTTGTGGATGATAGAAAAAATAAAATTAATATAAATTAATGTATATAGTGAGGATATGAAAATAGAAAATGAGACAAAGGAAGTGAGACATTACTAAGCTTCCATGGACCCACTTCTCTCCTACACTGCACTGTACTACATAACTGTCATAGCTAGGCTAGCTACCTTTCGTTTCCTCTGACAGATTTGCTCTTCTGTGTGATGAAGTTAAGCCTGCAATTCTTTACGTTCCACAGATTTTTTGTCAAGTTGAGACTTTATTTCTTTAATACGTTCATCACAATCCAATTTCTTTTGCAATTCTTCATGCATTGAATTTCGCTCCTTTTTGAGGCGACTGTACAGTCCCAATGGGAAGTGTCTCTTTGAATGTGCTCTAAAAGACCATTGGTTTTTTGCAGTGGAACGGGAACAAGGCGCAGAAAGAAACAGACAGATAACTCGAAGAGATGTGAAACTAAAATGGTATGGTTTTCGATTTCCATATAAATTTCGAGAAACAAAAAAAACTTTACAGTAAAAGCTCACCTTGGGAGCTCTTCGGGAACGTCAACTTCGGTGCTTTCGACTCCAATCATGCCCTAATTTTTCGCCGCTTCTACAACAAATATGGCTTCATGACACACCATCGGAAAGCTTGTGATCGGAAGAAACTGAAAATACCCGCCTTAAGTCTACGTAGAAAAGACCCAGTCCCCCCAAAAACCCAGTTTCTTGGCCTCTTTTAAACGGCTGGCACAAAGGCAGAAAACCCATAGGTCTTTGTGTGTTTGTTAGCGGTCATCTTGACAATTCAAGCTTAGCTGTTGCTCAACATGTAAATTTTGAAGATCATTCCTTAAGTTTCACCACAAACATCAAACAGATTTTAGCATCAGATTGTCTAGTTTTATCTTTTTTCTCACGCATTCACTTACTCACTCCCTGAAAAAATTAGAAGTTGTTTTCTTTCAGGAAGATACATTCTACAAGATACATACTGGAAATTAAGCAACACCTCCATCACTTAGGAATCTTGAGCCCTTGGTATGTTATCAGGCGTTTTGGTTTGGTAGCATAGTTGTAACTGAAGCTAATTCTGAGTGACCCCAGCTTGAACACAGACCGTCCTCTGACACCAGCCATGAAATCTCAGACAGCGACCCGGTTATGGTTCCTGTAAACATCCTAACAGTCACAATACAGAGAGCTGCTGAACTGTATTCAGCCTGTATTCAACAAAGTTGACTACTGTAATTGTGTGCAATGAACCGATAGATTGTGTGGAGCATGACCTGGGATTCGTTGATCATCACGGCTATGTGGGCCTTGGGAAGTGCGAGAGTGGCACAAGCACCAAGTGGAGCACGCTAGGCTCTCCACCCAGCTTGGGGTCATGTGACTGGCATCATTTGGCCATCCATCTTTACTCAATATTTGTTTTATGAAACAGGTTATAAAGAAGGGTGTTGCTTTCCCATGCACAGCTAATTAACATGTAGCTGTGGTACTTTGCTCTGACATCAAACATGGACTGTACAGCGGCAGCCAGAGGCGTCTTCATATGCTTTCAGCCTGATATCGAAAGCTGCGCCCTTGTGCAATTCAGTCCTAATACTGCAAGTAAAGGGTGATTAGCACTGCCAATGATAATATTATTATAAACTACAATTGATGTGAGTCTATTCATCTATTGATGTACACACACTTCACATGTTATCCAGGGAAACTAATTGCTGTCATTCCTGATCCTTGCAATGTGTTTTGTCCAATCTGTGATGATCAGATTATGGACTGTTTTGTCAATTTTTGCTGGGTCGTTTTATCAAGAGATGCAGTTATCACCAGGCTGAAATTACTAGAAATTAAGCAACACCTCCATCACTTGGGAATCTTAAACCCTTGGTATGTTATGAGGCGTTTTGATTTGATAGCATAATTGTAACTGAAGCTAGATCTGAGTGACCCCAGCTTGAACACAGACGGTCCTCTGACACCAGCCATGAAATCTCAGACGGCGACCCGGTTATGGTTCCTGTAAACATCCTAACAGTCACATTACAGAGAGCTGCTGAACTGTATTCAGCCTGTATTCAACAAAGTTGACTACTGTAATTGTGTGCAATGACTTGATAGATTGTATGGAGCATGACCTGGGATTGGTTGATCATCACGGCTATTTGGGCCTCGGGAAGTGCGAAAGTGGCACAAGCACCAAGTGGAGCGCGCTAGACTCTCCACCCAGCTTGGGGTCACATGACTGGCATCATTTGGCCGTCTATCCTTACTCAATATTTGTTTTATGAAACAGGTGCTATGAAGAGAGGTGTTGCTAATCTCACTGACCTTGATATTCAACTTTTACTAAAAAAAACCACCTGTTGCTGTTTTAATCTGTAACGATCATCATATTATATCTTTTACAGGGAGGTTTCAATGAGCGACGCAATTAAGACCAGGCTGATTATCAAAGTTTATGCCCACTGTGTCTTACATGAGGCCGCCCTTCAAATATCACAGCAAGCTGGCAAAAAGCATCACTTCCATTGATTTAAAAACCAAACCCTGTAAATGCACAAAAACAAAGACAGCACACACATGCACTCTACCTTTTGTTGTTAAAATCTGTAATGATCAGTATATTATGTGATTATTTGTTTTACAGGGAGGGAGGTTTCAATGAGCGCTACAGTTAAGACCAGGCTGATTATCAAAGCACCGGTTCCATTTATTTTAAGACAATTAGAAAGTACATGTACTTGTTTATGTACATCTCTTATTACAGTTTCATTTAAAATTCATCTACACTGTACTTGCAGTAAGTTAATAATGTTTGTACAGTGTTACACGTAGGGGTTCATTGGGTCATGTACACTATTTCATTATTGCTCCATGCCATCCAGCTTACCTTCTCAGACTTAAGAAAGTTTTAATGCAAGGCATTCTTCAAGCTGGAAAAAAGAAGTTACGTTAAGTATGTCATTTGTAATACTGGGACATGTACAGACAAATTTTGACTTTGTTTACTTACTGAAACCAAGAATTTCTGAGGGTTTTAAATTTTGTGAAAAAAACAAAAAACACATATTGGCTGCACCATACATTTCTTGGGGGCAGTGCTTATAAGTGTAGTCCACATACCATCAAGGACTGGTTTGTCAGGCTGGGCCAATATTTTTTTCATCCCACAGTGAACTGGCCTCAGTACTTCTAGAGTTTTTTTTCTTCTTCGCATAATCTGTGCCCTTGAAAGGTAATTAGTTTCTCACTTGACTGCAAATCAAGCTCACTTGTTCTAGCAGGTAGTCTTGATCTTTTGTTCCTCACTTCACACTCATTTGTGAATTCATAAATCTGTCAAAATTTGACAGTTAAATTAAAATTTCAAATTATTATTATTATTATTATTATTATTATTATTATATTAAAATTTAACAATTATAATATTTAATAATATAATTTATTATATATCATTAGTTAATATTTAAATAGAAAAAGTTTTCTTTATTTATTTATTCATTCATTTCTTCCTTAAATATTTTGTGGATGATGGAAAAAATAAAATTAATATAAATTAATATATGTAGTGAGGATATGAAAATAGAAAATGAGACAAAGCAAGTGAGAGACATTACTAAGCTTCCATGGACCTCCTTCTCTCCTACACTGCACTGTACTACATAACTGTCATAGCTAGGCTAGCTACCTTTCGTTTCCTCTGACAGATTTGCTCTTCTGTGCGATGAAGTTAAGCCTGCAATTCTTTACGTTCCACAGATTTTTTGTCAAGTTGAGACTTTATTTCTTTAATACGTTCATCACAATCCAATTTCTTTTGCAATTCTTCATGCATTCGCTCCTTTTTCAGGCGACTGTACAGTCCCAATGGGAAGTGTCTCTTTGAATGTCCCCTAAAAGACCATTGGTTTTTTGCAGTGGAACGGGAACAAGGCGCAGAAAGAAACAGACAGATAACTCGAAGAGATGTGAAACTAAAATGGTATGGTTTTCGATTTCCATATAAATTTCGAGAAACAAAAAAAACTTTACAGTAAAAGCTCACCTTGGGAGCTCTTCGGGAACGTCAACTTCGGTGCTTTCGACTCCAATCATGCCCTAATTTTTCGCCGCTTCTACAACAAATATGGCTTCATGACACACCATCGGAAAGCTTGTGATCGGAAGAAACTCAAAATACCCGCCTTGTCTACGTAGAAAAGACCCAGTCCCCCCAAAAACCCATTTCTTGGCCTCTTTTAAACGGCTGGCACAAAGGCAGAAAACCCGTAGGTCTTTGTGCGTTTGTTAGCGGTCATCTTTTGGTACTTTGCTCTGACATCAAACATGGACTGTACAGCGGCAGCCAGAGGTATCTTCTTATGCTTTCAGCCTGATATCGGGAGCTGCGCCCTTTTGCAATTCAGTCCTAATACTGCAAGTAAAGGGTGATTAGCACTGCCAATGATAATATTATTATTAACTACAATTGATGTTAGTCTATTCATCTATTGATGTACACACACTTCACATGTTATCCAGGGAAACTAATTCCTGTCATTCGTGATCCTTGCAATGTGTTTTGTCCAATCTGTGATGATCAGATTATGGACTGTTTTGTCAATTTTGCTGGGTGGTTTTATCAAGAGATTCAGTTATCACCAGGCTGAAATTACTAGAAATTAAGCAACACCTCCATCACTTGGGAATCTTAAGCCCTTGGTATGTTATCAGGCTTTTTGATTTGATAGCATAATTGTAACTGAAGCTAGATCTGAGTGACCCCAGCTTGAACACAGACGGTCCTCTGACACCAGCCATGAAATCTCAGGCAGCGAACCGGTTGTGGTTCCTGTAAACATCCTAACAGTCACATTACAGAGAGCTGCTGAACTGTATTCAGCCTGTATTCAACAAAGTTGACTACTGTAATTGTGTGCAATGACCTGATAGATTGTATGGAGCATGACCTGGGATTGGTTGATCATCACGGCTATTTGGGCCTCGGGAAGCGCGAAAGTGGCACAAGCACCAAGTGGAGCGCGCTAGACTCTCCACCCAGCTTGGGGTCACATGACTGGCATCATTTGGCCATCTAGCCTTACTCGATATTTGTTTTATGAAACAGGTGCTATGAAGAGAGGTGTTGCTAATCTCCCTGACCTTAATATTCAACTTTTACTAAAAAAAACGACCTGTTGCTGTTTTAATCTGTAACGATCATCATATTATATGTTTTACAGGGAGGTTTCAATGAGCGACGCAATGAAGACCAGGCTGATTATCAAAGTTTATGCCCACTGTATCTTACATGAGGCCGCCCTTCAAATATCACAGCAAGCTGGCAAAAAGCATCACTTCCATTGATTTAAAAACCAAACCCTGTAAATGCACAAAAACAAAGACAGCACACACATGCACTCTACCTTTTGTTTCTAAAATCTGTAATGATCAGTATATTGCAGTGGAACGGGGACAAGGCGCAGAAAGAAACAGACAGATAACTCGAAGAGATGTGAAACTAAAATGGTATGGTTTTCGATTTCCATATAAATTTCGAGAAACAAAAAAAACTTTACAGTAAAAGCTCACCTTGGGAGCTCTTCGGGAACGTCAACTTCGGTGCTTTCGACTCCAATCATGCCCTAATTTTTCGCCGCTTCTACAACAAATATGGCTTCATGACACACCATCGGAAAGCTTGTGATCGGAAGAAACTCAAAATACCCGCCTTGTCTACGTAGAAAAGACCCAGTCCCCCCAAAAACCCATTTCTTGGCCTCTTTTAAACGGCTGGCACAAAGGCAGAAAACCCGTAGGTCTTTGTGCGTTTGTTAGCGGTCATCTTTTGGTACTTTGCTCTGACATCAAACATGGACTGTACAGCGGCAGCCAGAGGTATCTTCATATGCTTTCAGCCTGATATCGGGAGCTGCGCCCTTTTGCAATTCAGTCCTAATACTGCAAGTAAAGGGTGATTAGCACTGCCAATGATAATATTATTATTAACTACAATTGATGTTAGTCTATTCATCTATTGATGTACACACACTTCACATGTTATCCAGGGAAACTAATTCCTGTCATTCGTGATCCTTGCAATGTGTTTTGTCCAATCTGTGATGATCAGATTATGGACTGTTTTGTCAATTTTGCTGGGTGGTTTTATCAAGAGATTCAGTTATCACCAGGCTGAAATTACTAGAAATTAAGCAACACCTCCATCACTTGGGAATCTTAAGCCCTTGGTATGTTATCAGGCTTTTTGATTTGATAGCATAATTGTAACTGAAGCTAGATCTGAGTGACCCCAGCTTGAACACAGACGGTCCTCTGACACCAGCCATGAAATCTCAGGCAGCGAACCGGTTGTGGTTCCTGTAAACATCCTAACAGTCACATTACAGAGAGCTGCTGAACTGTATTCAGCCTGTATTCAACAAAGTTGACTACTGTAATTGTGTGCAATGACCTGATAGATTGTATGGAGCATGACCTGGGATTGGTTGATCATCACGGCTATTTGGGCCTCGGGAAGCGCGAAAGTGGCACAAGCACCAAGTGGAGCGCGCTAGACTCTCCACCCAGCTTGGGGTCACATGACTGGCATCATTTGGCCATCTAGCCTTACTCGATATTTGTTTTATGAAACAGGTGCTATGAAGAGAGGTGTTGCTAATCTCCCTGACCTTAATATTCAACTTTTACTAAAAAAAACGACCTGTTGCTGTTTTAATCTGTAACGATCATCATATTATATGTTTTACAGGGAGGTTTCAATGAGCGACGCAATGAAGACCAGGCTGATTATCAAAGTTTATGCCCACTGTATCTTACATGAGGCCGCCCTTCAAATATCACAGCAAGCTGGCAAAAAGCATCACTTCCATTGATTTAAAAACCAAACCCTGTAAATGCACAAAAACAAAGACAGCACACACATGCACTCTACCTTTTGTTTCTAAAATCTGTAATGATCAGTATATTGCAGTGGAACGGGGACAAGGCGCAGAAAGAAAAAGACAGATAACTCGAAGAGATGTGAAACTAAAATGGTATGGTTTTCGATTTCCATATAAATTTCGAGAAACAAAAAAAACTTTACAGTAAAAACTCACCTTGGGAGCTCTTCGGGAACGTCAACTTCGGTGCTTTCGACTCCAATCATGCCCTAATTTTTCGCCGCTTCTACAACAAATATGGCTTCATGACACACCATCGGAAAGCTTGTGATCGGAAGAAACTCAAAATACCCGCCTTGTCTACGTAGAAAAGACCCAGTCCCCCCAAAAACCCATTTCTTGGCCTCTTTTAAACGGCTGGCACAAAGGCAGAAAACCCGTAGGTCTTTGTGCGTTTGTTAGCGGTCATCTTTTGGTACTTTGCTCTGACATCAAACATGGACTGTACAGCGGCAGCCAGAGGTATCTTCATATGCTTTCAGCCTGATATCGGGAGCTGCGCCCTTTTGCAATTCAGTCCTAATACTGCAAGTAAAGGGTGATTAGCACTGCCAATGATAATATTATTATTAACTACAATTGATGTTAGTCTATTCATCTATTGATGTACACACACTTCACATGTTATCCAGGGAAACTAATTCCTGTCATTCGTGATCCTTGCAATGTGTTTTGTCCAATCTGTGATGATCAGATTATGGACTGTTTTGTCAATTTTGCTGGGTGGTTTTATCAAGAGATTCAGTTATCACCAGGCTGAAATTACTAGAAATTAAGCAACACCTCCATCACTTGGGAATCTTAAGCCCTTGGTATGTTATCAGGCTTTTTGATTTGATAGCATAATTGTAACTGAAGCTAGATCTGAGTGACCCCAGCTTGAACACAGACGGTCCTCTGACACCAGCCATGAAATCTCAGGCAGCGAACCGGTTGTGGTTCCTGTAAACATCCTAACAGTCACATTACAGAGAGCTGCTGAACTGTATTCAGCCTGTATTCAACAAAGTTGACTACTGTAATTGTGTGCAATGACCTGATAGATTGTATGGAGCATGACCTGGGATTGGTTGATCATCACGGCTATTTGGGCCTCGGGAAGCGCGAAAGTGGCACAAGCACCAAGTGGAGCGCGCTAGACTCTCCACCCAGCTTGGGGTCACATGACTGGCATCATTTGGCCATCTAGCCTTACTCGATATTTGTTTTATGAAACAGGTGCTATGAAGAGAGGTGTTGCTAATCTCCCTGACCTTAATATTCAACTTTTACTAAAAAAAACGACCTGTTGCTGTTTTAATCTGTAACGATCATCATATTATATGTTTTACAGGGAGGTTTCAATGAGCGACGCAATGAAGACCAGGCTGATTATCAAAGTTTATGCCCACTGTATCTTACATGAGGCCGCCCTTCAAATATCACAGCAAGCTGGCAAAAAGCATCACTTCCATTGATTTAAAAACCAAACCCTGTAAATGCACAAAAACAAAGACAGCACACACATGCACTCTACCTTTTGTTTCTAAAATCTGTAATGATCAGTATATTGCAGTGGAACGGGGACAAGGCGCAGAAAGAAACAGACAGATAATTCGAAGAGATGTGAAACTAAAATGGTATGGTTTTCGATTTCCATATAAATTTCGAGAAACAAAAAAAACTTTACAGTAAAAACTCACCTTGGGAGCTCTTCGGGAACGTCAACTTCGGTGCTTTCGACTCCAATCATGCCCTAATTTTTCGCCGCTTCTACAACAAATATGGCTTCATGACACACCATCGGAAAGCTTGTGATCGGAAGAAACTCAAAATACCCGCCTTGTCTACGTAGAAAAGACCCAGTCCCCCCAAAAACCCATTTCTTGGCCTCTTTTAAACGGCTGGCACAAAGGCAGAAAACCCGTAGGTCTTTGTGCGTTTGTTAGCGGTCATCTTTTGGTACTTTGCTCTGACATCAAACATGGACTGTACAGCGGCAGCCAGAGGTATCTTCTTATGCTTTCAGCCTGATATCGGGAGCTGCGCCCTTTTGCAATTCAGTCCTAATACTGCAAGTAAAGGGTGATTAGCACTGCCAATGATAATATTATTATTAACTACAATTGATGTTAGTCTATTCATCTATTGATGTACACACACTTCACATGTTATCCAGGGAAACTAATTCCTGTCATTCGTGATCCTTGCAATGTGTTTTGTCCAATCTGTGATGATCAGATTATGGACTGTTTTGTCAATTTTGCTGGGTAGTTTTATCAAGAGATTCAGTTATCACCAGGCTGAAATTACTAGAAATTAAGCAACACCTCCATCACTTGGGAATCTTAAGCCCTTGGTATGTTATCAGGCTTTTTGATTTGATAGCATAATTGTAACTGAAGCTAGATCTGAGTGACCCCAGCTTGAACACAGACGGTCCTCTGACACCAGCCATGAAATCTCAGGCAGCGAACCGGTTGTGGTTCCTGTAAACATCCTAACAGTCACATTACAGAGAGCTGCTGAACTGTATTCAGCCTGTATTCAACAAAGTTGACTACTGTAATTGTGTGCAATGACCTGATAGATTGTATGGAGCATGACCTGGGATTGGTTGATCATCACGGCTATTTGGGCCTCGGGAAGCGCGAAAGTGGCACAAGCACCAAGTGGAGCGCGCTAGACTCTCCACCCAGCTTGGGGTCACATGACTGGCATCATTTGGCCATCTAGCCTTACTCGATATTTGTTTTATGAAACAGGTGCTATGAAGAGAGGTGTTGCTAATCTCCCTGACCTTAATATTCAACTTTTACTAAAAAAAACGACCTGTTGCTGTTTTAATCTGTAACGATCATCATATTATATGTTTTACAGGGAGGTTTCAATGAGCGACGCAATGAAGACCAGGCTGATTATCAAAGTTTATGCCCACTGTATCTTACATGAGGCCGCCCTTCAAATATCACAGCAAGCTGGCAAAAAGCATCACTTCCATTGATTTAAAAACCAAACCCTGTAAATGCACAAAAACAAAGACAGCACACACATGCACTCTACCTTTTGTTTCTAAAATCTGTAATGATCAGTATATTGCAGTGGAACGGGGACAAGGCGCAGAAAGAAACAGACAGATAACTCGAAGAGATGTGAAACTAAAATGGTATGGTTTTCGATTTCCATATAAATTTCGAGAAAGAAAAAAAACTTTACAGTAAAAACTCACCTTGGGAGCTCTTCGGGAACGTCAACTTCGCTGCTTTCGACTCCAATCATGCCCTAATTTTTCGCCGCTTCTACAACAAATATGGCTTCATGACACACCATCGGAAAGCTTGTGATCGGAAGAAACTCAAAATACCCGCCTTGTCTACGTAGAAAAGACCCAGTCCCCCCAAAAACCCATTTCTTGGCCTCTTTTAAACGGCTGGCACAAAGGCAGAAAACCCGTAGGTCTTTGTGCGTTTGTTAGCGGTCATCTTTTGGTACTTTGCTCTGACATCAAACATGGACTGTACAGCGGCAGCCAGAGGTATCTTCATATGCTTTCAGCCTGATATCGGGAGCTGCGCCCTTTTGCAATTCAGTCCTAATACTGCAAGTAAAGGGTGATTAGCACTGCCAATGATAATATTATTATTAACTACAATTGATGTTAGTCTATTCATCTATTGATGTACACACACTTCACATGTTATCCAGGGAAACTAATTCCTGTCATTCGTGATCCTTGCAATGTGTTTTGTCCAATCTGTGATGATCAGATTATGGACTGTTTTGTCAATTTTGCTGGGTGGTTTTATCAAGAGATTCAGTTATCACCAGGCTGAAATTACTAGAAATTAAGCAACACCTCCATCACTTGGGAATCTTAAGCCCTTGGTATGTTATCAGGCTTTTTGATTTGATAGCATAATTGTAATTGAAGCTAGATCTGAGTGACCCCAGCTTGAACACAGACGGTCCTCTGACACCAGCCATGAAATCTCAGGCAGCGAACCGGTTGTGGTTCCTGTAAACATCTTAACAGTCACATTACAGAGAGCTGCTGAACTGTATTCAGCCTGTATTCAACAAAGTTGACTACTGTAATTGTGTGCAATGACCCGATAGATTGTATGGAGCATGACCTGGGATTGGTTGATCATTACGGCTATTTGGGCCTCGGGAAGCGCGAAAGTGGCACAAGCACCAAGTGGAGCGCGCTAGACTCTCCACCCAGCTTGGGGTCACATGACTGGCATCATTTGGCCATCTAGCCTTACTCGATATTTGTTTTATGAAACAGGTGCTATGAAGAGAGGTGTTGCTAATCTCCCTGACCTTAATATTCAACTTTTACTAAAAAAAACGACCTGTTGCTGTTTTAATCTGTAACGATCATCATATTATATGTTTTACAGGGAGGTTTCAATGAGCGACGCAATTAAGACCAGGCTGATTATCAAAGTTTATGCCCAATGTATCTTACATGAGGCCGCCCTTCAAATATCACAGCAAGCTGGCAAAAAGCATCACTTCCATTGATTTAAAAACCAAACCCTGTAAATGCACAAAAACAAAGACAGCACACACATGCACTCTACCTTTTGTTTCTAAAATCTGTAATGATCAGTATATTGCAGTGGAACGGGGACAAGGCGCAGAAAGAAACAAACAGATAACTCGAAGAGATGTGAAACTAAAATGGTATGGTTTTCGATTTCCATATAAATTTCAAGAAACAAAAGAAACTTTACAGTAAAAACTCACCTTGGGAGCTCTTCGGGAACGTCAACTTCGGTGCTTTCGACTCCAATCATGCCCTAATTTTTCGCCGCTTCTACAACAAATATGGCTTCATGACACACCATCGGAAAGGTTGTGATCAGAAGAAACTGAAAATACCCGCCTTAAGTCTACGTAGAAAAGACCCAGTCCCCCCAAAAACCCATTTTCTTGGCCTCTTTTAAACGGTTGGCACAAAGGCAGAAAACCCATAGGTCTTTGTGCGTTTGTTAGCGGTCATCTTGACAATTCAAGCTTGGCTGTTGCTCAACATGTAAATTTTGAATATCATTCCTTAAGTTTCACCACAAACATCAAACAGATTTTAGCATCAGATTGTCTACTTTTATCTTTTTTCTCACACATTCACTTACTCACTCCCTGAAAAAATTAGAAGTTGTTTTGTTTCAGGAAGATACATTCTACAAGATACATACTGGAAATTAAGCAACACCTCCATCACTTGGGAATCTTGAGCCCCTGGTATGTTATCTGGCGTTTTGATTTCGTAGCATAATTGTAACTGAAGCTAACTATCAGTGACCCCAGCTTGAACACAGACCGTCCTCTTACACCAGCCATCAAATCTCAGACAGCGACCCAGTTATGGTTCCTGTAAATATCCGAACAGTCACAATACAGAGAGCTGCTGAACTGTATTCAGCCTGTATTCAACAAAGTTGACTACTGTAATTGTGTGCAATGACCTGTTAGATGGTATGACTCATGCCCTGGGATTGGTTGATCATCACAGCTATTTGGGCCTCGGGAAGCGCGAAAGTGGCACAAGCACCAAGTGGAGCGCGCTAGACTCTCCACCCAGCTTGGGGTCATATGACTGGCATCATTTGGCCATCTATCCTTACTCGATATTTGTTTTATGAAACAGGTGCTATGAAGAGAGGTGTTGCTAATCTCACTGACCTTGATATTCAACTTTTACTACAAAAAACGACCTGTTGCTGTTTTAATCTGTAACGATCATCATATTATATGTTTTACAGGGAGGTTTCAATGAGCGACGCAATTAAGACCAGGCTGATTATCAAAGTTTATGCCCACTGTGTCTTACATGAGGCCGCCCTTCAAATATCACAGCAAGCTGGCAAAAAGCATCACTTCCGTTGATTTAAAAACCAAACCCTGTAAATGCACAAAAACAAAGACAGCACACACATGCACTCTACCTTTTGTTGTTAAAATCTGTAATGATCAGTATATTATGTGATTATGTGTTTTACAGGGAGGGAGGTTTCAATGAGCGCTACAGTTAAGACCAGGCTGATTATCAAAGCACCGGTTCCATTTATTTTAAGACAATTAGAAAGTACATGTACTTGTTTATGTACATCTCTTATTACAGTTTCATTTAAAATTCATCTACACTGTACTTTCAGTAAGTTAATAATGTTTGTACAGTGTTACACGTAGGGGTTCATTGGGTCATGTACACTATTTCATTATTGCTCCATGCCATCCAGCTTACCTTCTCAGACTTAAGAAAGTTTTAATGCAAGGCATTCTTCAAGCTGGAAAAAAGAAGTTACGTTAAGTATGTCATTTGTAATACTAGGACATGTACAGACAAATTTTGACTTTGTTTACTTACTGAAACCAAGAATTTCTGAGGGTTTTAAATTTTGTGAAAAAAACCAAAAAACACATAGTGGCTACGGCATACATTTCTTGGGGGCAGTGTCTATAAGTGTAGTCCACATACCATCAAGGACTGGTTTGTCAGGCTGGGCCAATATTTTTTTCATCCCACAATGAACTGGCGTCAGTATCTCTAGAGTTTTTTTTCTTCTTCGCATTATCTGTGCCCTTGAAAAGTAATTAGTTTCTCACTTGACTGCATATCAAGTTCACTTGTTCTAGCAGGTAGTCTTGATCTTTTGTTCCTCACTTCACACTCATTTGTCAATTCATCAATCTGTCAAAATTTGACAGTTAAATTAAAATTTCAAATTATTATTATTATTATTATTATTATTATTATTATTATTATTATTATTATTATATTAAAATTTAACAATTATATTATTTAATAATATAATTTATTATATATCATTAGTTAATATTTAAATAGAAAAAGTTTTCTTTATTTATTTATTCATTCATTTCTTCCTTAAATATTTTGTGGATGATGGAAAAAATAAAATTAATATAAATTAATATATGTAGTGAGGATATGAAAATAGAAAATGAGACAAAGCAAGTGAGAGACATTACTAAGCTTCCATGGACCTCCTTCTCTCCTACACTGCACTGTACTGCATAACTGTCATAGCTAGGCTAGCTACCTTTCGTTTCCTCTGACAGATTTGCTCTTCTGGGCGATGAAGTTAAGCCTGCAATTCTTTACGTTCCACAGATTTTTTGTCAAGTTGAGACTTTATTTCTTTAATACGTTCATCACAATCCAATTTCTTTTGCAATTCTTCATGCATTGAATTTCGCTCCTTTTTGAGGCGACTGTACAGTCCCAATGGGAAGTGTCTCTTTGAATGTGCTCTAAAAGACCATTGGTTTTTAGCAGTGAAACGGGAACAAGGCGCAGAAAGAAACAGACAGATAACTCGAAGAGATGTGAAACTAAAATGGGATGGTTTTCGATTTCCATATAAATTTCGAGAAACAAAAAAAACTTTACAGTAAAAACTCACCTTGGGAGCTCTTCGGGAACGTCAACTTCGGTGCTTTCGACTCCAATCATGCCCTAATTTTTCGCCGCTTCTACAAATAAATTGGCTTCATGACACACCATCGGAAAGCTTCTGATCGGAAGAAACTCAAAATACCCGCCTTGTCTACGTAGAAAAGACCCAGTCCCGCCAAAAACCCATTTCTTGGCCTGTTTTAAACGGCTGGCACAAAGGCAGAAAACCCGTAGGTCTTTGTGCGTTTGTTAGCGGTCATCTTTTGGTACTTTGCTCTGACATCAAACATGGACTGTACAGCGGCAGCCAGAGGTATCTTCATATGCTTTCAGCCTGATATCGGGAGCGGCGCCCTTTTGCAATTCAGTCCTAATACTGCAAGTAAAGGGTGATTAGCACTGCCAATGATAATATTATTATTAACTACAATTGATGTTAGTCTATTCATCTATTGATGTACACACACTTCACATGTTATCCAGGCAAACTAATTGCTGTCATTCGTGATCCTTGCAATGTGTTTTGTCCAATCTGTGATGATCAGATTATGGACTGTTTTGTCAAGTTTTGCTGGGTGGTTTTATCAAGAGATTCAGTTATCACCAGGCTGAAATTACTAGAAATTAAGCAACACCTCCATCACTTGGTAATCTTAAGCCCTTGGTATGTTATCAGGCTTTTTGATTTGATAGCATAATTGTAACTGAAGCTAGATCTGAGTGACCCCAGCTTGAACACAGACGGTCCTCTGACACCAGCCATGAAATCTCAGGCAGCGAACCGGTTGTGGTTCCTGTAAACATCCGAACAGTCACATTACAGAGAGCTGCTGAACTGTATTCAGCCTGTATTCAACAAAGTTGACTACTGTAATTGTGTGCAATGACCTGATAGATTGTATGGAGCATGACCTGGGATTGGTTGATCATCACGGCTATTTGGGCCTCGGGAAGCGCGAAAGTGGCACAAGCACCAAGTGGAGCGCGCTAGACTCTTCACCCAGCTTGGGGTCACATGACTAGCATCATTTGGCCATCTAGCCTTACTCGATATTTGTTTTATGAAACAGGTGCTATGAAGAGAGGTGTTGCTAATCTCCCTGACCTTAATATTCAACTTTTACTAAAAAAAAACGACCTGTTCCTGTTTTAATCTGTAACGATCATCATATTATATGTTTTACAGGGAGGTTTCAATGAGCGACGCAATTAAGACCAGGCTGATTATCAAAGTTTATGCTGACTGTATCTTACATGAGGCCGCCCTTCAAATATCACAGCAAGCTGGCAAAAAGCATCACTTCCATTGATTTAAAAACCAAACCCTGTAAATGCACAAAAACAAAGACAGCACACACATGCACTCTACCTTTTGTTTCTAAAATCTGTAATGATCAGTATATTGCAGTGGAACGGAGACAAGGCGCAGAAAGAAACAAACAGATAACTCGAAGAGATGTGAAACTAAAATGGTATGGTTTTCGATTTCCATATAAATTTCAAGAAACAAAAGAAACTTTACAGTAAAAACTCACCTTGGGACCTCTTCGGGAACGTCAACTTCGGTGCTTTCGACTCCAATCATGCCCTAATTTTTCGCCGCTTCTACAACAAATATGGCTTCATGACACACCATCGGAAAGCTTGTGATCGGAAGAAACTGAAAATACCCGCCTTAAGTCTACGTAGAAAAGACCCAGTCCCCCCAAAAACCCATTTTCTTGGCCTCTTTTAAACGGTTGGCACAAAGGCAGAAAGCCCATAGGTCTTTGTGCGTTTGTTAGCGGTCATCTTGACAATTCAAGCTTGGCTGTTGCTCAACATGTAAATTTTGAAGATCATTCCTTAAGTTTCACCACAAACATCAAACAGATTTTAGCATCAGATTGTCTACTTTTATCTTTTTTCTCACACATTCACTTACTCACTCCCTGAAAAAATTAGAAGTTGTTTTGTTTCAGGAAGATACATTCTACAAGATACATACTGGAAATTAAGCAACACCTCCATCACTTGGGAATCTTGAGCCCCTGGTATGTTATCTGGCGTTTTGATTTCGTAGCATAATTGTAACTGAAGCTAACTATCAGTGACCCCAGCTTGAACACAGACCGTCCTCTGACACCAGCCATGAAATCTCAGACAGCGACCCAGTTATGGTTCCTGTAAATATCCGAACAGTCACAATACAGAGAGCTGCTGAACTGTATTCAGCCTGTATTCAACAAAGTTGACTACTGTAATTGTGTGCAATGACCTGTTAGATGGTATGACTCATGCCCTGGGATTCGTTGATCATCACGGCTATGTGGGCCTTGGGAAGTGCGAGAGTGGCACAAGCACCAAGTGGAGCGCGCTAGGCTCTCCACCCAGCTTGGGGTCACGTGACTGGCATCATTTGGCCATCTATCTTTACTTAATATTTGTTTTATGAAACAGGTTATGAAGAGGGGTGTTGCTTTCCCATGCACAGCTAATTAACATCTAGCTGTGGTACTTTGCTGTGACATCAAACATGGACTGTACAGCGGCAGCCAGAGGCGTCTTCATATGCTTTCAGCCTGATATCGGGAGCTGCGCCCTTGTGCAATTCAGTCCTAATACTGCAAGTAAAGGGTGATTAGCACTGCCAATGATAATATTATTATTAACTACCATTGATGTGAGTCTATTCATCTATTGATGTACACACACTTGACATGTTATCCAGGGAAACTAATTGCTGTCATTCGTGATCCTTTCAATGTGTTTTGTCCAATCTGTGATGATCAGATTATGGACTGTTTTGTCAAGTTTTGCTGGGTGGTTTTATCAAGAGATGCAGTTATCACCAGGCTGAAATTACTAGAAATTAAGCAACACCTCCATCACTTGGGAATCTTAAGCCCTGGGTATGTTATCAGGCATTTCGATTTGATAGCATAATTGTAACTGAAGCTAGATCTGAGTGACCCCAGCTTGAACACAGACAGTCCTCTGACACCAGCCATGAAATCTCAGACAGCGACCCGGTTATGGTTCCTGTAAACATCCTAACAGTCACATTACAGAGAGCTGCTGAACTGTATTCAGCCTGTATTCAACAAAGTTGACTACTGTAATTGTGTGCAATGACCTGATAGATTGTATGGAGCATGACCTGGGATTGGTTGATCATCACGGCTATTTGGGCCTCGGGAAGCGCGAAAGTGGCACAAGCACCAAGTGGAGCGCGCTAGACTCTTCACCCAGCTTGGGGTCACATGACTGGCATCATTTGGCCATCTAGCCTTACTCAATATTTGCTTTATGAAACAGGTGCTATGAAGAGAGGTGTTGCTAATCTCCCTGACCTTAATATTCAACTTTTATTAAAAAAAACGACCTGTTGCTGTTTTAATCTGTAACGATCATCATATTATATGTTTTACAGGGAGGTTTCAATGAGCGACGCAATTAAGACCAGGCTGATTATCAAAGTTTATGCCCACTGTATCTTACATGAGGCCGCCCTTCAAATATCACAGCAAGCTGGCAAAAAGCATCACTTCCATTGATTTAAAAACCAAACCCTGTAAATGCACAAAAACAAAGACAGCACACACATGCACTCTACCTTTTGTTTCTAAAATCTGTAATGATCAGTATATTGCAGTGGAACGGGGACAAGGCGCAGAAAGAAACAGACAGATAACTCGAAGAGATGTGAAACTAAAATGGTATGGTTTTCGATTTCCATATAAATTTCGAGAAACAAAAGAAACTTTACAGTAAAAACTCACCTTGGGAGCTCTTCGGGAACGTCAACTTCGGTGCTTTCGACTCCAATCATGCCCTAATTTTTCGCCGCTTCTACAACAAATATGGCTTCATGACACACCATCGGAAAGCTTGTGATCGGAAGAAACTGAAAATACCCGCCTTAAGTCTACGTAGAAAAGACCCAGTCCCCCCAAAAACCCATTTTCTTGGCCTCTTTTAAACGGTTGGCACAAAGGCAGAAAGCCCATAGGTCTTTGTGCGTTTGTTAGCGGTCATCTTGACAATTCAAGCTTGGCTGTTGCTTAACATGTAAATTTTGAAGATCATTCCTTAAGTTTCACCACAAACATCAAACAGATTTTAGCATCAGATTGTCTACTTTTATCTTTTTTCTCACACATTCACTTACTCACTCCCTGAAAAAATTAGAAGTTGTTTTGTTTCAGGAAGATACATTCTACAAGATACATACTGGAAATTAAGCAACACCTCCATCACTTGAGAATCTTGAGCCCCTGGTATGTTATCTGGCGTTTTGATTTCGTAGCATAATTGTAACTGAAGCTAACTATCAGTGACCCCAGCTTGAACACAGACCGTCCTCTTACACCAGCCATCAAATCTCAGACAGCGACCCAGTTATGGTTCCTGTAAATATCCGAACAGTCACAATACAGAGAGCTGCTGAACTGTATTCAGCCTGTATTCAACAAAGTTGACTACTGTAATTGTGTGCAATGACCTGTTAGATGGTATGACTCATGCCCTGGGATTGGTTGATCATCACAGCTATTTGGGCCTCGGGAAGCGCGAAAGTGGCACAAGCACCAAGTGGAGCGCGCTAGACTCTCCACCCAGCTTGGGGTCATATGACTGGCATCATTTGGCCATCTATCCTTACTCGATATTTGTTTTATGAAACAGGTGCTATGAAGAGAGGTGTTGCTAATCTCACTGACCTTGATATTCAACTTTTACTACAAAAAACGACCTGTTGCTGTTTTAATCTGTAACGATCATCATATTATATGTTTTACAGGGAGGTTTCAATGAGCGACGCAATTAAGACCAGGCTGATTATCAAAGTTTATGCCCACTGTGTCTTACATGAGGCCGCCCTTCAAATATCACAGCAAGCTGGCAAAAAGCATCACTTCCATTGATTTAAAAACCAAACCCTGTAAATGCACAAAAACAAAGACAGCACACACATGCACTCTACCTTTTGTTTCTAAAATCTGTAATGATCAGTATATTGCAGTGGAACGGGGACAAGGCGCAGAAAGAAACAGACAGATAACTCGAAGAGATGTGAAACTAAAATGGTATGGTTTTCGATTTCCATATAAATTTCGAGAAACAAAAGAAACTTTACAGTAAAAACTCACCTTGGGAGCTCTTCGGGAACGTCAACTTCGGTGCTTTCGACTCCAATCATGCCCTAATTTTTCGCCGCTTCTACAACAAATATGGCTTCATGACACACCATCGGAAAGCTTGTGATCGGAAGAAACTGAAAATACCCGCCTTAAGTCTACGTAGAAAAGACCCAGTCCCCCCAAAAACCCATTTTCTTGGCCTCTTTTAAACGGTTGGCACAAAGGCAGAAAGCCCATAGGTCTTTGTGCGTTTGTTAGCGGTCATCTTGACAATTCAAGCTTGGCTGTTGCTTAACATGTAAATTTTGAAGATCATTCCTTAAGTTTCACCACAAACATCAAACAGATTTTAGCATCAGATTGTCTACTTTTATCTTTTTTCTCACACATTCACTTACTCACTCCCTGAAAAAATTAGAAGTTGTTTTGTTTCAGGAAGATACATTCTACAAGATACATACTGAAAATTAAGCAACACCTCCATCACTTGGGAATCTTGAGCCCCTGGTATGTTATCTGGCGTTTTGATTTCGTAGCATAATTGTAACTGAAGCTAACTATCAGTGACCCCAGCTTGAACACAGACCGTCCTCTTACACCAGCCATCAAATCTCAGACAGCGACCCAGTTATGGTTCCTGTAAATATCCGAACAGTCACAATACAGAGAGCTGCTGAACTGTATTCAGCCTGTATTCAACAAAGTTGACTACTGTAATTGTGTGCACCGACCTGTTAGATGGTATGACTCATGCCCTGGGATTGGTTGATCATCACAGCTATTTGGGCCTCGGGAAGCGCGAAAGTGGCACAAGCACCAAGTGGAGCGCGCTAGACTCTCCACCCAGCTTGGGGTCATATGACTGGCATCATTTGGCCATCTATCCTTACTCGATATTTGTTTTATGAAACAGGTGCTATGAAGAGAGGTGTTGCTAATCTCACTGACCTTGATATTCAACTTTTACTACAAAAAACGACCTGTTGCTGTTTTAATCTGTAACGATCATCATATTATATGTTTTACAGGGAGGTTTCAATGAGCGACGCAATTAAGACCAGGCTGATTATCAAAGTTTATGCCCACTGTGTCTTACATGAGGCCGCCCTTCAAATATCACAGCAAGCTGGCAAAAAGCATCACTTCCATTGATTTAAAAACCAAACCCTGTAAATGCACAAAAACAAAGACAGCACACACATGCACTCTACCTTTTGTTGTTAAAATCTGTAATGATCAGTATATTATGTGATTATGTGTTTTACAGGGAGGGAGGTTTCAATGAGCGCTACAGTTAAGACCAGGCTGATTATCAAAGCACCGGTTCCATTTATTTTAAGACAATTAGAAAGTACATGTACTTGTTTATGTACATCTCTTATTACAGTTTCATTTAAAATTCATCTACACTGTACTTGCAGTAAGTTAATAATGTTTGTACAGTGTTACACGTAGGGGTTCATTGGGTCATGTACACTATTTCATTATTGCTCCATGCCATCCAGCTTACCTTCTCAGACTTAAGAAAGTTTTAATGCAAGGCATTCTTCAAGCTGGAAAAAAGAAGTTACGTTAAGTATGTCATTTGTAATACTAGGACATGTACAGACAAATTTTGACTTTGTTTACTTACTGAAACCAAGAATTTCTGAGGGTTTTAAATTTTGTGAAAAAAACAAAAAACACATATTGGCTGCACCATACATTTCTTGGGGGCAGTGCTTATAAGTGTAGTCCACATACCATCAAGGACTGGTTTGTCAGGCTGGGCCAATATTTTTTTCATCCCACAGTGAACTGGCCTCAGTACTTCTAGAGTTTTTTTTCTTCTTCGCATAATCTGTGCCCTTGAAAGGTAATTAGTTTCTCACTTGACTGCAAATCAAGCTCACTTGTTCTAGCAGGTAGTCTTGATCTTTTGTTCCTCACTTCACACTCATTTGTCAATTCATCAATCTGTCAAAATTTGACAGTTAAATTAAAATTTCAAATTATTATTATTATTATTATTATATTAAAATTTAACAATTATATTATTTAATAATATAATTTATTATATATCATTAGTTAATATTTAAATAGAAAAAGTTTTCTTTATTTATTTATTCATTCATTTCTTCCTTAAATATTTTGTGGATGATGGAAAAAATAAAATTAATATAAATTAATATATGTAGTGAGGATATGAAAATAGAAAATGAGACAAAGCAAGTGAGAGACATTACTAAGCTTCCATGGACCTCCTTCTCTCCTACACTGCACTGTACTGCATAACTGTCATAGCTAGGCTAGCTACCTTTCGTTTCCTCTGACAGATTTGCTCTTCTGTGCGATGAAGTTAAGCCTGCAATTCTTTACGTTCCACAGATTTTTTGTCAAGTTGAGACTTTATTTCTTTAATACGTTCATCACAATCCAATTTCTTTTGCAATTCTTCATGCATTGAATTTCGCTCCTTTTTGAGGCGACTGTACAGTCCCAATGGGAAGTGTCTCTTTGAATGTGCTCTAAAAGACCATTGGTTTTTTGCAGTGGAACGGGAACAAGGCGCAGAAAGAAACAGACAGATAACTCGAAGAGATGTGAAACTAAAATGGGATGGTTTTCGATTTCCATATAAATTTCGAGAAACAAAAAAAACTTTACAGTAAAAACTCACCTTGGGAGCTCTTCGGGAACGTCAACTTCAGTGCTTTCGACTCCAATCATGCCCTAATTTTTCGCCGCTTCTACAAATAAATTGGCTTCATGACACACCATCGGAAAGCTTGTGATCGGAAGAAACTGAAAATACCCGCCTTAAGTCTACGTAGAAAAGACCCAGTCCCCCCAAAAACCCATTTTCTTGGCCTCTTTTAAACGGTTGGCACAAAGGCAGAAAGCCCATAGGTCTTTGTGCGTTTGTTAGCGGTCATCTTGACAATTCAAGCTTAGCTGTTGCTCAACATGTAAATTTTGAAGATCATTCCTTAAGTTTCACCACAAACATCAAACAGATTTTAGCATCAGATTGTCTACTTTTATCTTTTTTCTCACACATTCACTTACTCACTCCCTGAAAAAATTAGAAGTTGTTTTGTTTCAGGAAGATACATTCTACAAGATACATACTGGAAATTAAGCAACACCTCCATCACTTGGGAATCTTGAGCCCCTGGTATGTTATCAGGCGTTTTGATTTCGTAGCATAATTGTAACTGAAGCTAACTATCAGTGACCCCAGCTTGAACACAGACCGTCCTCTTACACCAGCCATCAAATCTCAGACAGCGACCCAGTTATGGTTCCTGTAAATATCCGAACAGTCACAATACAGAGAGCTGCTGAACTGTATTCAGCCTGTATTCAACAAAGTTGACTACTGTAATTGTGTGCAATGACCTGTTAGATGGTATGACTCATGCCCTGGGATTGGTTGATCATCACGGCTATTTGGGCCTCGGGAAGCGCGAAAGTGGCACAAGCACCAAGTGGAGCGCGCTAGACTCTCCACCCAGCTTGGGGTCACATGACTGGCATCATTTGGCCATCTATCCTTACTCGATATTTGTTTTATGAAACAGGTGCTATGAAGAGAGGTGTTGCTAATCTCACTGACCTTGATATTCAACTTTTACTACAAAAAACGACCTGTTGCTGTTTTAATCTGTAACGATCATCATATTATATGTTTTACAGGGAGGTTTCAATGAGCGACGCAATTAAGACCAGGCTGATTATCAAAGTTTATGCCCACTGTGTCTTACATGAGGCCGCCCTTCAAATATCACAGCAAGCTGGCAAAAAGCATCACTTCCATTGATTTAAAAACCAAACCCTGTAAATGCACAAAAACAAAGACAGCACACACATGCACTCTACCTTTTGTTGTTAAAATCTGTAATGATCAGTATATTATGTGATTATGTGTTTTACAGGGAGGGAGGTTTCAATGAGCGCTACAGTTAAGACCAGGCTGATTATCAAAGCACCGGTTCCATTTATTTTAAGACAATTAGAAAGTACATGTACTTGTTTATGTACATCTCTTATTACAGTTTCATTTAAAATTCATCTACACTGTACTTGCAGTAAGTTAATAATGTTTGTACAGTGTTACACGTAGGGGTTCATTGGGTCATGTACACTATTTCATTATTGCTCCATGCCATCCAGCTTACCTTCTCAGACTTAAGAAAGTTTTAATGCAAGGCATTCTTCAAGCTGGAAAAAAGAAGTTACGTTAAGTATGTCATTTGTAATACTAGGACATGTACAGACAAATTTTGACTTTGTTTACTTACTGAAACCAAGAATTTCTGAGGGTTTTAAATTTTGTGAAAAAAACCAAAAAACACATATTGGCTACGGCATACATTTCTTGGGGGCAGTGTCTATAAGTGTAGTCCACATACCATCAAGGACTGGTTTGTCAGGCTGGGCCAATATTTTTTTCATCCCACAATGAACTGGCGTCAGTATCTCTAGAGTTTTTTTTCTTCTTCGCATTATCTGTGCCCTTGAAAGGTAATTAGTTTCTCACTTGACTGCATATCAAGTTCACTTGTTCTAGCAGGTAGTCTTGATCTTTTGTTCCTCACTTCACACTCATTTGTCAATTCATCAATCTGTCAAAATTTGACAGTTATATTAAAATTTGAAATTATTATTATTATTATTATTATTATTATTATTATTATATTAAAATTTAACAATTATTATTTAATAATATAATTTATTATGTATCATTAGCTAATATTTAAATAGAAAAAGTTTTATTTATTTATTTATTTATTTATTTATTTATTCATTCATTTTTTACTTTAATATTTTGTGGATGATGGAAAAAATAAAATTAATATAAATTAATATATGTAGTGAGGATATGAAAATAGAAAATGAGACAAAGCGAGTGAGAGACATTACTAAGCTTCCATGGATCTCCTTCTCCCTGACACTGCACTGTACTACATAACTGTCATAGCTAGGCTAGCTACCTTTCGTTTCCTCTGACGGATTCGCTCTTCTGTGGGATGAAGTTAAGCCTGCAATTCCTTAAGGTCCTCAGATTTTTTGTCAAGTTGAGACTTTATTTCTTTAATACGTTCATCACAATCCAATTTCTTTTGCAATTCTTCATGCATTCGCTCCTTTTTGAGGCGACTGTACAGTCCCAATGGGAAGTGTCTCTTTGAACGTGCCCTAAAAGACCAGTAGTTTTTTGCAGTGGAACGGGGACAAGGTGCAGAAAGAAACAGACAGATAACTCGAAGAGATGTGAAACTAAAATGGTATGGTTTTCGATTTCCATATAAATTTCGAGAAACAAAAAAAAATTTACAGTAAAAACTCACCTTGGGAGCTCTTCGGGAACGTCAACTTCAGTGCATTCGACTCCAATCATGCCCTAATTTTTCGCCGCTTCTACAACAAATATGGCTTCATGACACACCATCGGAAAGCTTTTGATCCGAAGAAACTGAAAATACCCGCCTTATCTACGTTGAAAAGACCCAGGGGCCCATTTCTCGAAAGTCCCGAAACCTTTTCGGGTCCGAAAAGCCTTTTGTAAAACTGCCAACCGCTTATTTTGGAAGGCCGATCTTTTAACATGTTTTCAAGCTAACAAAAAGCAAACTGACTGTGAAGTTTGACGACTTAAATCCTCTCCGTTCTTGAGATAAAAGGGGAATTGTGACACCCGAAAATGGCCCGTAAAATTTCGGGACTTTCGAGAAACGGGCCCCAGTACCCCCAAAAACCCATTTTCTTGGCCTCTTTTAAACGGCTGGCACAAAGGCAGAAAACCCATAGGTCTTTGCGCGTTTGTTAGCGGCCATCTTGACAATTCAAGCCCAAGTTCTTGTGAAACATTTGAGGGGTGGGCTGGCCCCTACGTTTTCTTACTTGGCAGTTGCTCAACATGTAAATTTTGAAGATCATTCCTTAAGTTTCACCACAATCATCAAACAGATTTTAGCATCAGATTGTCTAGTTTTATCTTTTTTCTCACACATTCAGTTACTCATTCCCTGAAAAAATTAGAAGTTATTTTGTATCAGGAAGATACATTCTACAAGATACATACTAGAAATTTAAAAGCAACACCTCCATCACTTGTGAATCTTGAGCCCTTGGTATGTTTTCAGGCGTTTTGATTTGGTGGCATAAAATTAACTGAAGGTAAATCTGAGTGACCCCAGCTTGAACACAGACGGTCCCCTGACACCAGCCATGAAATCTCAGAGAGCGACCCGGTTATGGTTCCTGTAAACATCCTAACAGTCACAATACAGAGAGCTGCTGAACTGTATTCAGCCTGTATTCAACAAAGTTGACTACTGTAATTGTGTGCAATGACCTGATAGATTGTATGGAGCATGACCTTGGATTGGTTGATCATCACGGTTACTGTTTTTTCAAGCTTTGCTGGGTGGTTTCATTAAGAGGTGCAATTATCACCAAGCTGATCATTAACAAAGTTCCGGCCTGCACATTAACAGTGTCTCTAGTAGCAGTCGCTTGTGATATCATAGGAAACTGGCAATTAATGCACAAAGTTTGTTCCTTTGAAAACGAAATCCATCCTTCAAGATAATTTGCAGGAACGTTGAAGCGGTTTGTAAAACTCTTGCCTGCCACCAATGTGCTTGGCTTTCATTCTCATAAACTCAACAAGGCTTGTGTTTTTTAATCAAGAGTTTGGCTAACATTATAGCTTCTCCCTGTTTTACGATTTTTATTTCCACATTGGTTTGTCCTGCTATTGCAAGATACAGCTCCTTCAATGTCAATATTGGAGCAGTGTCAGCTAGCTGCAGCATCTCCGAGATTACGGTTGGGAATCCAACTGGGGGCCTTAATTTTTTTTTTCAGGCTTCTTACTTGGCAGTTGCTCAACATGTAACTTCGACGATCATTCCTTAATTTTCACCGTAATCATCAAACTGATTTTAGCATCAGATTGTCTAATTTTATCCTTTTTCTTACACATTCGCTTACTCGCTTCATGAAAGATTTTGAAGTTGTTTTCTTATCGGGAAGCTGTTTGGTTGTTAAACACCTCCATCACTCGGGAATCTTAAGCCCTTGGTATGTTATCAGGCGTTTTGATTTAGTGGCATTGTAACTGAAGCTAAATCTGAGTGATCCCAGCTGGAACACAGACCATCCTCTGGCACCAGCCATGAAATCTCAGACAGTGACCCGGTTATGGTTCGTGTAAACATCGAAACAGTCACAATACAGAGAGCTGGTGAACTGAATTCAGCCTGTATTCAAGAAAGTTGACTACTTTGTGTGATTGTATGGAGTATGACCTGGGATTGGTTGATCACGGCTATGTGGGCTTCGGGAAGCACGAAAAGTGAGACAAGCACCAAGTGGAGTGCGCTAAACTCTCCACCCAGCTTGGGGTCACGTGACTGGCATCATTTGGCCATCTATCCTTGCTCGAAATTTGTTTTATGAAACTGGTGGTATGAAGAGAGGTTTTGGTTTCACACTGACCTTAATATCCAACTTTAATTTCAATCGTTGTGAGTCAGTGGTCTCTGGCATCTCCCACAACAAGCCACAGGAACACGATTAAATTTTTTTCCTAACTTTGGCAGTTTTTTGACGCTGTTTTATGTCATATAACTATAACTAAACGCTGACTGAAGGTGTCACATAATACTTCTCTCCTTAATAGAGCTAACTGTTAATTAAATTTGATTTGATAGGCATTTCTACATATCTCTCTGATAATTACAAACTAAAGGGTACACTGACTCAAAGAGTTTTCCTTTTCCATAATTAATTCTGTTACTGATGTGCACACACCTCACTAATGTTATCCTGATGTGATTCTTTTACTGATGTACACACGCTTTGCATGTTGTCCATACAAACGTTTTGGCTGATAGTGATGCCTGCAGTGTGTAGTACTGCTCGGTAATGATCAGATTATGTACCGTATTGGCAATTTTTGATGGGTGGTTTCAACAAGAGATCCAGTTACATGTATCACCAGGCTGATCATTATCAAAGTCCATGCTCATTTACGCTGTGTCTCTAGTAGCAGTCGCTTGTAATATCACTGCAAAGTGGCAATTGATGCACAGTCAAAGGTTATTGCTTTTAAAACCAAACCCATCTTTTCCAGAAAATTTGCAGGAACGGTGCAGTTTGTAAAATTCTTGCCTGCTACCAATTTGCTTGGGTTTGATTCCCATAGAGTCAAAGAGTGTGTTGCTTTTCAATCAAGGAGTTTGGCTGACATTCTAATTTCTGCCCGCATTTCCAAGTTTATCATTTCCACATTGGTTTGTCCTGCTCTTAAGGGATACGGCTCCTTCAAAGTCAATATTGGAGGTGTATTGTTCTTAACTAGTATCTGAGAGGTCATGGGTGTTAATGCCACTGAATGGCCTAAATTTTTTTTCAGGCTTCTCACATGGCAGTTTCTCAACATGTAACTGATCCATAAACATCTCATCAGGCATTGTAATAATTGTACGGGAGCATTGTATGGATGAGTCTGTTTGAATCTGTTTGAGTAAAATGCTCAAATTTTGTTCTTTTTAAAACCGAACCCATCTTTCAAAAAAATTTGCAGGAACGGCTTAGTTTGTGAAACTCTCAATGTAGCGAAAAGACAATGTATAACTAAACTAATGTCGTTGCATTTTTATCCCGACAGTGATTTCATCATATCCATGTAATATTTTCTTTTCATTTATTATTTTTAGCTCTACTACTTTAATTTCGTATCGGCGTTGGTGGGTTCCGGTCAGCAATCTGTCCCCACTCATTTCCGTGCCGCGAAGAATTTTCTCGGCTTTTCATCGACATATTACAAATCTCCCCTCGATTTTAGCCAAATACTTTATTCGGGATGGTCATAGGCATACGTTTACTTGGCATGGTGAACGTAGTACATTCATGTAACTCGCTGGATAAACTTCATTTCGGAAGAGACTGTCTCAAGCTTTTATTCTTGTCAATAGTGTTCTGTTAAGTCAACTGGATGCGGACAAATTCATCATTACCTATGGTTTTACTTTTCTTGAGGTGATTTTGGATGGAAGAGAATGTTAATTTGACTTGAGTGAAAGGGAAATCCATCGATTTGGTCACGAAAAAGGGAGCGAAGATGCCACAGCTTAAGTGTTAAAAATTGCAAGGAATTACGCGATATGTTTAACGTTAATTTCTTTTTCATCGTAGTCACCAATTTAAAACCTCAACAGTCATATTCAGCTTACAGAACATTTTGAGAGCGAAAATTGTACGTGCAAAAATGACTTAATTTTAATTTTTTTACAATTTCCATCAAATTCGTTTATTACGTGTTGTTAAAATATGACTTTCCCCAAGTTAGTTTTCTAATATTTAAGAACCATAATAACCGCATAATCTCTGTAGCAAATTCAGTTACGGAAAAAAGGATACTTTGGGAGAAAATGCGAAAAAAGATGCGCTCGTTTTTGTCATTTTCCGAAATGACCGACACCAAGAGATCATGATCTCTTGCCGACACCTAACATAGTAAAGCCAACATTTTTCCTTGCTCAAAAAAGTCAAAGCAGTTTTGAAACATCCTTTAGTAATTAGAGGCATAGGTCTCCTCTCTGGTGGAATTTCATTACAACTAACTCACATGTATGCGAGAGGTAGACACATATGTTACCCATTTTGAGGGTCAAAACATGGGCTTGTGGCTCCCAGGCAACACATCTCCACACAAAAAATGAAGGGGGAGTTTAAGATTTCCATTTCCAACTTTGCTTGACTTTCTCAGAGACCTGCTCTTACATGTTTCTACGATGGTATTTATATTTAATACTTTTTCTTAACAACACCGGGAGAATATTAGCCTGGTGAGATGTGTTAAAGAGTCATACGATAACTAGCCTGCGAACGCAGACGTATTTCCGGCGGTCGTTTCTCTCCCCCAAAAAATAGCGTCTGCGAAACCGAGCTGTAAAACGATTTCTGTGACGTGAAATTCTTAGCCAATCAGAATTAGGCTCATAAATCTCCAGAACTAACACGCAGGGAACACGCGATAACAATGGGGGTGACAGGCCTACACAACTCCAATCCACGTGTTTAAGTTTTAGCCTGCTTAGAGTTTGGCTCGAACGAGTATGTCTTTTAAGGATCTGCCCCTTTTGTACGAAACGATCGGGGGATCTTGAAGTATTTGGCTAAGTAGCGGTTGTTGCTGGATTAAATGCAATTTTTGCATGAGTATTTGTTTAAGATTAGGCACCGTAGGACGGTATTGTGTGAAGAAAAGACAAGATTCGCTTATGTTCTTTGCATTTCTGTAGGAGGGCTTGTTTCCTGTTCTCAATTTTGACGTCTGAGAGTGTAGCCATAATCAGGCTTTCTGATTATCCTCGTTCAATAAGGCTTTCTCTAAAATGCGAGATTTCAATTTTGAATTTCTTTTCAGAGGAGTTTGTACGGAGACGTCTAAGTGTTTGGCCCTTGATGAAGCCCTTTTTGTTTACCCCTAAAGGGTGGCAACTTGAGATTTGTTTTCGAATCGTTCGCCTTTGAAAACGTTTGTATCATGAGTCGCGATGGTCTGAAAGCAATGCTTCAATCTGGGCATCCATTTGGGCATCTTCCTCTTTGGAGTTTATTGGGACTGCTAGAGGTCCGTCTTCAGTTAAAAGGCTCATGGCCGTGTTTTTTTTTCAGGCAAGATCACGGTTTCGATCCTTCGGGATCTCGTCAGTTGCCGATAAAGGAGAGCGATAGAGACCAGTGTTCGGTATCACTCAGGCAAATGGCATGTTATTCAAGTTGTTATGCTCAAATGGCGGATCGAAAATTCTGCATTTTAATAGGCCATTTCCGAGTTCATGCCTGCCTCCTCTTCAAAGCCAGTCTAAGTGCGAAGTTTTTGTGATGGTAATTAGTTCTACGTTACATATGAATGAAAACTAATTTTCACAACAAAACCTTAGCACATAGACTCGCTTTGAAGAAGAGGTAGACATGAACTCGGAAATGGCCTATTGGTTGGTTTGTCACTCGCGAGGAGTGAGCATGTAGCATTCTATCCTTTTGTACACAGCTTGATGCTATGTTTCTTGTCGCGGCTAAAATGTTCTCTTTACAGCATTAGTGGACTAGTAGTGTTTTTGATGGAATAGCGCTGTTGTTTTCCGTCAGATAGCCAAGTATGTGGGGTTGGCTTTCGGAATTTCAATGCATATTCTGTGCTTTTTGTGCAGCTTTAACTGTGACTATCGCACACTTAATTGTTCACATGCTATAATGACATTTGCGTAAAGTCCGTACTCGCTCGTGATAGGACGGGGCCTGCCTCAGACGTTTCTTCGCCTCCAATGCGCATCTTCAAACTGTTTTTTAAGTTAGTCCTCAAGCTCGCCCACTTTACGTACGGCTTTCTCGTATCGTAGGGGTCGATAATAGCATTTCGTGCGGCAGTTAGCCCACATAAATCAGCCCGAAGTATCGATGTCCAAACACTCTTACAAAACACATTTATCTTCTCCTTTGCAACCAAACATGTTGTCCGTCAAAGAATGCAACATTCGCGGCTGCAGGGAATCTTAATTCTTTGGCGTTTCACTTATAGTTGTTCGTTTCAAAGGTTCGCTGGTGACGACGATAACACGAATTGCGCGGAGATCACCCGACTCTCTGTTCTCTCATGCAACGAGATTGGCAAAAAAAAACAGAAGCAGTTACGTCACAATCAGACAGAAATCGTTTTGCAGCTCGGTTTCGCAGACGCTATTTTTCGTGGGAGAGAAGCGACCGCCGGAAATACGTCTGCGTTCGCTGGCTATACGATAACCGGATATTATATGCAACGAAAACTAAAACTCGTTTCCGGTCACGTACACGATTCTTTAATAACTAGACGCTCCATGAGATTACACTGGGTTGCCTTTGGTACGTGTTATTCAAAAACAGAAGAGACTGAGTTGGGTGGTATTGAACTGCAGCGTTCCAGGCAATTTTTTAAAGTCAGGGGTCATTAAGACCATTTAAGGGGTCACCCAGAAGTCGTGCCAGCAGAGGCCCTTTGGCTCACACGTTCATACGACGAAACAGATCTTTTTCGGAGGTTAAAAGCCTGGCTACCAGCCTATTAATCATTTGTCAGAAAGAAAAAATTCCTGTCAAAAAAATAGGCACGCATTGCGTACGTGTGGTAGTGCAGTAACACAGCGCTTTATTCGATATTGTCAACTGAGCTGCGTTTTGTCTTCCAGGAGATTTAAGTTGTCTTTGTGTAATATGTAGCTCTAATAGTACACGACATTGTTTTGGTGTTGTATATCATTGTAGTGCCATGGTAGAAGTCTTAGGTAAATAGCCCCCCTGAGAAGACATGTGGTTACTAGCAAAGTACTAAACTCAAAAATTGAAGAAAATAAAAGGAATCGAGAAAAATTGGCTTCTAGGCTGACATGTTGATCATTTTCAAGTTCCCTCACAACTTCTTTTCACCACAAGTTTAAGCGTGCACTCTGAGCGTATGACGGCGTTGTAATACAAAATTTCACGGCAGTCCGGCGGGGTTAGTATCTGGATGGGTGACCTAAAAATATACCACTTTGTAACAGAAGCATAGAACCGAAAATTCTATTTTAACGCTCAAAAATGCGAACTAAGCAAGGTACAGATTTTGTTAGCTTGCTTTATGCAAAACAAATATTGATGCAAAAGTAAATAAATATTGATACACAGTTTTTAGGAATAGCAGAAGGAAGGTTTCAGAACGGTCGATTGAGAATAAAATATTTTGCCATCAGCGAAAAACAGTTTGCGAGATTTTGGCTACGTTCAATTTTTTTATTGTACTTTTGGCTGCACAAGTAAATCGGGACATCGATTTCAGCGGGCGGCGTGTTTACTCGCGAAACAGTGAGTGTCAAATGATGGCAAGATACCGGCTTTTTGTTTTTGTTAGTTTTCTTTTTCTTTCAAGTGTTATAAAGTTTAACAAGAAATGTGCGAATTCAACACAAAGATCACAATCGCCCAACTCTTGAGATTGACCATTGTTTCTGCAAAAACAAAAATTTACTCTCCAAGACCAGGTTATTTGTCACCAAGGTAATTCCATCGTTTTGGAAATAGCAGCTACTTTATTATTCATCAGCGTCACACTTTCTTGCTGATTTTGGGGCTCAATTTGTTGAAGCTCTTGAAAGCACGCTTCCAACAGACCTGTTTATTTTCGTGACTTGTGCACGCGCTGCTTACAGTGCACTACCACAAAAATCCTCCCGTATCACATTTCAACCCACGTATGCAAATTTGTTAAGCTCGAAAATTACACAACATGAAATTAAAATTTACAAAGGCTGGAAATCTCACAAAAACCTTTTCCAGCGAAGATTTTATTGAAACAAACAACATCTATTAGAGGCAAAAAAAAATTCTCTGTTACGAGCCTGAAGTCCCATTAAGGCCGGCGCTTATCTCCGGTTTCCGTAGCATGAAGCGACTAGGAGTATTTATGCTCCCCCCTGGATGGGATGCTAGTCCATCGCAGGGTTACCCCCAGCATTACGCCGGTACCCATTTATACACCTGGGTGGAGAGAAGCACCGTGAGAGTAAAGTGTCTTGCCCAAGAACACAACACAATGTCCCCGGCCAGGCCCCGAACCCGGACAACTCGATCCGGAGTACACTAACCATGAGGCCACCGCGCCTCCTATTAGAGGCAAAAAACCCTTCCTATTTCAATTGCGTGCGTTCAAACAAGACACAGAATCCGTGTCACAAAGCATATGCAATTAAAGAAATTTCTGACAGGTCACATCAAACCCTTTTCGAAAGAACTTTGGCAGTAAATAATGACGCACAAAAGAGACAACAAG
>NC_090874.1:15431195-15436195 GCF_036669935.1 Montipora foliosa | reverse complement strand
GGTTACCCGTTGATTTTCCTGTACAGCGGTCGTTTGAATTACTCCAAGATAGCCTGCTTTGGGAGTACCACCCGTAGTTTGTATTTCAACAATTACTTTATTATTTCATTCCTTTTTCGGAGAGAAATAAGGTGGAGATGACCAACACCCTAAATTGGCGATGTCACGCACGAATGTCTCGCAAGATTTCACTTCCAAAAAAGGTGATAATTTCCTTAAATTTTTGTACTGATCAGTAAGCTTGCCATAATTTTCCCAGGAGAAGAACCCAAATCCTGGAATAAAGCGTTGGCAGGAATTTCAATTAAGTACTACACCGGTTATTGTAAAAAAAAAACAAGTTTACTGTTTCAGACAATGAGCGACAAAAGTGTTGAGACACTTGGCAGTAAAATCGATTTTCTGCGTCTTGGATACATTTCCTCCCCCTTTCCCCCAAAACAATGTTGATTTTTCTATTTGTTCGACTGCACAGACCACAGCGCCTACACAACATTGAATTGGTGGACCGGGGGTACCAGAGAATTAACGCTAGATGCAAATAAAATAGAACAAATGCCTAAGTATCGAAAAGCGTCTTTTCCTAAGAATGTCTCAACTACTTTTGTGGCTCATTGTAGATAGAAAAACGTCTGATAATGATGATCTTTGTTTTGAAGAAGTAGGAGAAGATATGAGGTTTCTGGAGCGTAAAGTTTAAAGGAATCTAATATAGCTAAAGAACGTTTCACTCACCAGACTGACAAGCCATTGAAAAGGATGAATAAGTGTTTTCGTTGTCACGGTTAGACGTTCTTGTAGTCTCTTCTTGTTTACTGCAACGGTTAGTTAAACCAGCCCAAGTCGACTGACAGAAAGCACTCGTGTACTTGCAACGTCTTAGTCACTTTTTATTGAATTCCATCTACCTTCACAAACGCACCACTCTCGTAGTAAACTTTAATAATCGTCACGACGTCTTAGTGAAGTTCAGCAAATATGTAGTCACGATTTTCAAAGATATGAAGTCAAATTTTATGGGAAATGACGTTTCTTTTTCAGAGTAAAAGCAAGTGCGGTAGATGTACGTTAAAGGAATTTGAAATATGTTTGTGTTTAATTGTGCATGTGTGAAAGGGCCAGGACACGGCAGAATAAATTAGTTTTTTGTTCTTTGTTATCTATTCTGAAGCCTGTTTCACGCCTGCAAATGATACATTACCATAACATTATGCCAAGAAACAACCCGAATAACAGAATGCGTTTACCCAAAGCGTTCACTCGTGCGTTTCTCAAAAATCTCGAAATCCGTTTCTGAAACTGCGAACCCTTTATTCTGAAAGGCTGGCCTCAAACATGTTTCGAAGTGGCGAATAACGAAGTGATAGTACAGTCTTATGCTTTGAAAGGTCATCCTTATGAAGATACAATGCCAGAAATAAGGTATGTTTGTTCTCGAGAAACGCACTTACGAATCGAATGAAATAGTGCTTTTTTGAAAATGTTTGTGAAACTCTAGAGGCTAGCCGTTTTCCCAAAATATCGGATTTACTTCGGGGAGACCCTTTAGCGCATGCCGTTGTAATTTGGGCAAAAATTACCCGGGTGGACGAGACCAGTTCACAGACCGAAGTGAAAAACGGCCGTCCGTTCCTTGAACACCTCGAGACCCTATGCCTCGCGGCCAATTCTTGGTAGGTAGTTACAACCTTTTCTTTTTTTCATGTTGCCATAGTAAAGTGTAGTGTACTTTTGTAGTGTATTCCAGTTTTTAAGGAACCTTTGTTCAGTATGCGCCTTTCCAAGAAAATGAAACCTTACGCCGAGTCATTTAATGTAAAGACCCAGTTTTGCCCAACATGCAACGCGCGCTCAGGAAAATTAGCGGCCATTTTCTTGATCATTCAACGCTTTTCATTTAACTAATGTATTCCTGTTTTTCACGTTGCCATGTTACCACCAATAGCGTAGCTCGTACTTTACTATAAAAACTACACACAACCCATAATTCCTCGATTCGCTCTGACGAAGGGCTAACGCTCGAAACGTCAATCTCTTTACGGTGGTCAATTTACATTCAACAGAAGATGAGTGTTCATACTAGAAAGATCTCAAGACTTCTAACTACTGACACTAATATCGATGAGCACATTAAGAACATATTTTCCTACAGGCTGCGTTTCTTCCAAAAGCTGGTCTTTAGTAGGGGGCTCAACTTCACTCTACCACAGCGAACATTATCGAGAGAAATCCATGCAACATTTGAGACGGCTTATTGGAAACTAGAACCGAAACTCAATGACAGCGGTAAAAGAGAATTAGCAGCCGCACCCATTAGAGGACGTATACAAAACATGGACCACCCCTATGGACCCGGTCCATGGACTACCCCTCTGGATCACCCCTGTGGACCACCTCTTATTTTGTAAAGTTACAAGCAGAAAAATCTTTAGACGAAAGAGAGAGTGATTGTCGCACTTATCTGGACAATTTAAGCACAAGCCCATGACTAGGAGCGAACGTCTTCCATATTAAGCCAATTTCCAGGCAGTTTTGTGGACCAATCTATTTTTAGACTACCTTTTCCGCAAGAAACAAAGACAGTTCTCGTTCGGTGACGCTATGACGTCAATAAATCGTGATCTGTGAAAACGTCGCTCCTAGGTATGGGCTACTGTTTTAAACATTTGTGTCTGGTAGACACCTATACCTCCTCATATGTAGTTGACCACTCCCCTAGTGGCTTTTCAGGGTGAATGAACAACACTTTGTGGGGAACTTTGCCAGACGGCTTTTGCACATATACCTACATGGTACATTCTCGGGGGTATGTACACGCAATCCTCGTCTACGCACAAAGATGTTCTCGCACAACCTTATGCGGTTAATTAAAAAAAAAAAAAACGACAAAATGTTTCTTCGGCCGTTACAGGAACCTTCGGTTTATCGTCCTTATCTGAGAAGACTGGAGAGTCTAACCATTCGGAGATGTCATTACAAAGGCAGCATTTTCTCCTAAGTTATTTAAAGACCCCGTGTGTTGATCCGGTTTTGATCCCGCGACCTCCTGCACAGCTCAACAACTGAGCCAACCGCTAGGCTGAGTCCACACCTACCAGCGTGGCATAAGACATGCCAGGCACAAAAGGCATGCTAAGGCCCCAAGAGGACGACGTATGCAAAACATGACCTGCTCCCAAATGGGTGGCTTCATAGTTCAGTTGTTTGAGCATTGCACCGGCCTCGCAGAGATCATTATTACTTAAATTGTCCAGATAAGTGCCAGGATGAGGGGTGGTCCGCAGGGGAAGTCCATGGGCCGGGTCCATGAAGGGGTCCATAGACCTGACGTCCATGTTTTGTATACGTGCCCCCTGCGATCTATTCTCTATTTTCGAATTCCCCATTATACACTTTGTTTGCCCCCCAAATTTTGCATAAACCATTGTTTTCAAATGCTCTTGGGAATAAGCAGTGTCCCCAAGAGCATTTGAAAACAATAGTTTACGCAAAATTTGGGGGGCAAACAAAGTGAATTATGGGGAATTCGAAAATAGGGAATTGCGCTTAATAACAGAGAGCGTACAGGTCCAGCACCACCGAAAGCAATGCTGAGAGCGATAAGTCAGCCGAAAGAGAGGGATGATATTGTGATCACAAAGGTTGATAAGGGCTCAGGCGTGGTAGTAATGGATAAAACTGACTATGTACATTTTTTTGATACTGAAAATTTGTTGGAGCGTTGGTATCACTTTGGGATCCCTGCGCATCCACCTTCCTACGCTTCCAACGTCGCCCTGAGTTATTTTCTTTGGTAAAGAATCTATCGGAGAACAATTCTGTTTAATTGTGCTAATATTTTTGGAGAGATTTGCCCGCACTCAGGCAAATCAGAATGGGAAGTGAAAAAACAACATCGAGCGATGGCTAATCATCAAACAAGTTAACACGGTTAAATATCTTGGTCTTACCTTAACTTAACTTAACTTGGACGAACCACATTGAGGAGCTTTGTCTAAAACTGTCAAAGGCTGTAGGATTGTTTTCAAAATTGAGGTACCGTGTAAACAGTGATATACTTCCTATGCTTTATCATTCACTATTCTACCCCTTTGTCACTTATGGTATTCAGGTGTGGGGTCTAACATACACCACCTACTTAAATCCTTTAATTTGACCACCTTACAAAAGCAAAGTTAATACTTGGAATTATGACATTTTCTGAATCTGCTTCACTTTCAGAACCTTTACTTTGCTTAAAATTTCTCAATCTTTTAAAATTGTCTGTTATTTTTCACCTTGAAATTCTTTCTGTTGTTTATCAGTGTTTTGATAAAGTAAGTCCTTCTTGTTTAGCTGATTATTTCAAGGCAATATCTTCTGTCCGTCCGTATTCTACCACTGAATATGGTATTCGTTCCCTACATTACACTGGTTCCAAACTCTGGAATTCATTACCAAATCATAAACAAATCACCCCCTTTTATAAATTTCGTCGAAATATAAAGACCTCTATGATTGACCGTTTTTTGGCCCCTAAGTTTAGGCCTTCAAACCAATGTGGTGTATAAAATCCCCTGCGCTGATTGTTCCTGGAGCTACATTGGTGAGACTGGAAAGTGCTTTTCAACGAGGAAAAAGGAAGACATTCGCAATGTAAAAATATGTAAAACTGGCTCTAACATTGCAGCGCACGCTTGGCGTAACAATCACTGTATTCTTCAATAATGCTAGAGTAATTGACAAAGGAAACTTCCGAATTCGAAAAACTTTGGAATCTTGGCACATCGCTTACACTAATGAAGCAGACAATAATTATCTCCTTGCCTTTGCCAAAAAATACTCTATTCTTTTACTTGTTCCTGACGTCATCTAGATTGTCTAATTTCCACCAATAACAGAGAATGTTGCACTTTCACAAACCTGAAGAATTTAAGGAATGTACTTCGGGAGATGCCAGAGATCTTGATGTTGACGGTGCTTTGGAGAAAGCTTCCCACTTATTCGGCGTCTTTTCCTCA
>NC_090874.1:15401195-15426195 GCF_036669935.1 Montipora foliosa | reverse complement strand
AATTTGAACGTCCGCGTTCGTTTCAACAATTCTGGAGCAAAAGATAGGGCCCGTACGCACGAGGCTGACAAAATTTGTTTGACTCAACCAAAAATCTCAACAAAAATTGTCTCAGCCAAATTTTCAATTTGGTAATCGTGGCCGCACTTAAAAACTTTGTCTTTAGATCATGCCGTGTAAATTGTAAAATATGTATAGTTTTCAGGCCTGACCAAAATTTGTCCTGCTCTGAAGCAGGACGACGGCGCCTTTGAAGTTTGCCAGTAAGGGTTGACAAAATTTGGTGGGAAAAAAATATCCGTGCGCACTTGTATTACGAAAATGATGACAGATTATTTCGCAAAATAAACAAAAATTTGCCCATTGCGTACGGGCCCATCATAGACTGCTCGCAGTCTAGCACCAACATGGCCGTCTTATCACGTGAATGCAATGAAAGAAAGGAACCAGTAAGATCTACAACGGCGCGTCAGAGAAAACGGCGTGGAAAAATTGCAAGGACCTTGCAAGTCAACGTTTTCAATTCTTTCGTCATTGCCCTTTGACGGTTTCACAATTTCTGAAAAGAAGCCGCTCGAAAACATCAATTTAAAGCGGAAGATCGGTATTCAAAGGAAGGAAAGCGAAGCAGAAATTACGGTTGTGTGCTCACGTTTCCGCACAACTTGCGATTTAGTCGTTCGAGGAACAACTTGGAGAAAATGTGTACAACCGAGTTCGAAACGCAGGGGTGAGAGTACTCACCTCGCTTACCAGTTTAATTTGGCTCGGGTTTAACTCCCAGACTTGGCGTCATGATAGCAAAATAGACGAAAATCGACGTTTTTACCATTTGCAAAAAAATCCGTCTGACAGATTTAAGTATTAATTTCCATGCGTGATTGCTCTTTTTTGCTAAGGAAATCCTGAAATTTTAAGTTGGGGTCTTTCGACTAGTTTTTGAACAAAAAGGCCTTTAAAATGTCTTGTTTCCAGTTCCCCTCCAGGATCTCGATTACTGTATTTAGCATTTTCCACTGATTTGCATTTATTTGTTACACGTAGGTAAAATTACATTTCACTTCAATGGGCCATTTCCGAGTTCATGTCTTCCTCCTCTTCAAAGCGAGTCTAAGTGCGAAGTTTTTGTAATGGTAATTAGTTCTACTTTACATATGAATGAAAACTAATTTCAAAACAAAAACTTCGCACTTAGACTCACTTTGAAGAGGAGGCAGACATGAACTCGGAAATGGCCTATTGCTGTGACTAACAGGTCAGAAGAGACATCCTGTTACTTTAATTTCACAAAGTTCAAAATTCCGAAAACTGTATTAAGCCACCTTAAGTCGCGACAGCAACGCGAACGTTATTTAAGAAAATAATAGTGTGTCATTGTAATTATCTCGCGGTCATTTCCGCTTTTTTAGAAAGTCGAAGCGTGAAAGTTCTTCCAGAATGCAATTGTTATGAATTTCTGTTGGGATTGGTTGGCTGTTTTGATTGGCTGCATCAAAAAAGGGAAGTAATTTAATTAGTTGGCAAAAACAAAATCTCTGTACGCCATAAGCGTGGTTTTCTTCTATGCCAATTTTCAAACACTGCAAGGTTTTTTTATGGGAAGGAAATACACAAGTAAGGTCTGGTTTTGCGCTTATTTAATCAATAGAAGGCTTAGAGGCTTGCAGGCTTGCTTGAATCCCTGATGTTCCGAAGTCTGGCGACGGCGTTATGCCCGCGTCGCAGCAACCTCGTTCCCAGGGTCCTCTCCTACTCGGCCCCAGTGGCGAGAGAGAGAGACCCTGGTCTGGTCTGGTCACGTGTCTGCTAGATTTTAGCAGATGACAAACAAATGATCGAAGGGAGGGGCGGAATGGTAAGGTATTTGTCTCAACTGTGCCTGGGTGGGAAAGTAAAAGTGCTGCGATTCAAGGTAAACAAAGTGAACGCACGTGTATCCGTGAAGTCAACAATATAATGTGAAGGTCTGAGGTGAAATGTCAAGTGGAAAACTCCCACAAACGCCAAAAAAGGTTTATCAGTCATCGGGTTCAAGTTGTTGCCGTCTGTGTAAATCGGTTGGTGACACTTCGTCTTGGAGGAATCTGTTTGGAAAAGGAAATCGTGCTTTGCTCGCAACGGCAGAGATAATTTATGGCAGTCCTTTAATCCACGACAAAACACTGCCCCATTTACTGTGCCGACCTTGCGAAAGACGGTTAAAGAATTTCGAAAACTTCAGAGTATTGATAACAGAAAGTCAGTCTTCATTTCAACGAGTCAAGAGATGTATAGAAATTTCGCCATCGGTCGCTCGTACTTTGCCCAAGACATCTAGACACGTGACCAGACCAGACCAGGGTCTCTCTCTCTCGCCACTGGGGCCGAGTAGGAGAGGACCCTGGGAACGAGGTTGGCGTTGCAGCTTTATCGAAGGCGTGGTACAGAAGGCATCTGCAGGGGCAGGCTGTCTATATTACAGGTATCTTATATGAAGTATATTGCTGGTATTTTTAGCCAGTATTACAAGATGGCGGCTTTGTAGAGTAAACAAACCGTGTTGACGGTCACTTTTTTTTAAAATTACGTGTGACTTCTAATCCAATACCTGAAAGTTTGTATTGGCTGGGTGCATTTCACTATGTACTGGTAACAATCAAGGCGTCTATTCCAGGTGAGAATCAAACACTTTAAAATTCTGAAACGTGAGAATCGTGTAAGCTTTAATACAGGAAATTAGGGTATTGAATAACCAGTTATGATTCTTGTGATCATTTTATGTGCTTTCGGAATCATAATGTCGATTTGCTCAGGCTTCATCATGTCATCATATGATTCTGTCAGGCACACGAATCATAACCCTGATGTTTTAAGGCTTGAAGGAACCGTTTGTAGAATCATAACCCAAAATTTTGATTTGAAGGAATCATTGTTATGATGCCCTGAAGCTACTTAGCATCATCTGAGGAATCATAACCCATCACTCTTTGTGCAAAAATCATATTACTTGTTTTCTAATGTACAGGAAATCATTTGTGGAATCATAACTTTGATTATGTCAGTGAAGGAAATAGCACTTTCAGTGCCATTCAGCAAAATAATGGTTCAGATCGCCCACAAAGTGAAGCTGCTGTGAATTTTCTTTTTGCAAAAAAAAAAACCTGTCAAATTGTATTCAAAGTTTGCTTTTTCTTTCTATTTTCATGCGTGTTGTAACAGTTCTATTTGTTCAGAGCTACGCTTGTCATGTAAAAGTAATCCTTGCACAGTGCTAAGGAACTTTTAGCAGACCCACATGTTCTTAGATAATTGAGTCTGGTCTTATAAAAGTGTCGAGGAAACAATAATTCAAGATCATTAAAAACAACAACACAGTTTTATGCTAAACAAATGGTAGCCCTTTATTTATATTACTCATGTAACTCTTTAATATCACGGAATACTTATATAACTTGTATGAGACAGACCTCTCATTTCCATAACATTTTTGTTTGCCTTTCATGATTAAAACATCTAATGTACCACAAAGAAATATCCAATGTAAACAAAGATGTATTGCTGATGTTTAATAAGTCATATACAATAATTGTTTATGACTCATTAAACATCAGCAATATGTGTTCATGTACACTGGGTATTTTTTTGTCAATATTTGCATCAGATGTGTACAATTTACTATCAGACTGCATTTGTAGATCAGTTAAAATAAATCAGCACAAGATTATCTGAAAACCACTACAGAGGAAGAGTCCAGTTAACGTTGTTAATATTTTCTATCCAATAGTTCGGCAGTTTTTTCCCAAGGAACAAACAAATTCTTCAAATTTTAGTTCATTAATACTTATTGGATTCAAGCTTTCATTTCTTAGAAACATGTATCCTGAAATTATCATGATTGCCAAACTGAATGTATTCACATAATTTTCCCATCATCTAACTTTTATGTGGTATATGTATCAAAATCAGGTGATTAGTTTATAGAATCATAATGCATGGTTGCTGATAGAGACAAGAATTAAACGATAAAAAAAAGATAATATTATTATTATCTCACATACATTGTATGATCAATTTCCAAATTGTTACATCCTGCAAAATGTTGAAGGCATTGAAATGATTAAAATTCTTTTGGATAATCACAAAATGCTGCATGAAATTTTAAACTAATCAGCGGGCTTTTCTTTAAAGGCCCACCTTCAACCAACGGGCATTGCATACTGCAGAACAATTTTCTTAAATGAAAATCCCATCTGAAGCTGAAAATTCATCCAATTAGAAGGCTACGATAAGCAATGCAAATTTTCACAACAAAACAAACTGTCAAAAAGTCTGTCGGTGAAGGTGGGCACTACGAGACTCGCAGGTATCATTAATTTATCTTTTGTTCAACTCCAAATCTTTCTTTGCATCTTCACCATATGAGTCTGGCACCTGCCTAATTTCATATCTGCCCACCATCGGTGTCTCGGACCTAATTACATTGATTTCTTCCTTTGTTAGCTCCTGCTCCCTTACTCTCCATCCTTCTCCTCCTCTGCAGCAAAATTAACAAGAAAAAGTTGTTACCTGCAAGTATTGTTTCCCTGTGAAAATAAGATGCACAATAACTTTATCTATCTACCCCATTGGATATGTATAGAGGATATTACATAGCCGAAATCTTGTTTTACTCATTTTCGAAATGATGAAAAAGTGCTTACCAACCGCTAAAACATGCATGTTGTGTAACATGAAATGAGATATGAAAGTTACAAAAAACAAATCATGATAATGTAAAATTTTGCAATAAAAATATTAATGTAGTAGAGAAGAATTATATTAAAGCACAAAAGTATCTTACAATGAAGAGGAAGCTCGTGTTTTATCAGCTAATACTGTTCGTTAACATGACGACTCCTATATTCTCACATGTGAAAGATAAAAATGATATATTCACTGCATGCGGTGAAGAAATGATTTTTTAGTAAAAGGAGAAATCTTGGTATTTCATCAGTATCTATATAATAATGAGCCCTTAATATTCACGAGATAGTGTGATGTCTGCAGTCACTGTGGTTTCATAAGGAGGAGCTGGTTACTGCCGACATACCAGCACCTGTGTTGTCACAAATTTGCCTCTCACTGATGGCCTCTTTACAGACCATAGAATAGTGCCATAAAATTTTGGCTCGTAGTTCCACTTGAATCTTGAATATTTCAAGATGTCACTAAATGCTTCATAACAGTGCAGACCACAGAAAACTGACGTTGATTTGATTTAATTACATGTAACTTCCAAGTGGTGCTTTGATAATGAAACTCAAATTATTTCAGTTATGTCTAATGATGATAATTACATGTACATGTATTAAAGGTTACAACAAATCATTTGATTCTGCATAATATAATCTGAAAGCACAACAACTTACGAAAGGAAAAGAGCCCTGCCTGGTCACTATACACTTAATATGCAATGGCGTCTTGAAGGGAACAGTGTTATTTTCCCTCTAGTTCTAATATTGGACAAAATGCTAATCAATAGGACCTGAAATAATAGAAGAACATCGACATCAAGAGTGGGACTATGAAAAATTCATAATACAACTTTGCGAAAGGCCCCGCACTTATATACTCACCACGACACACTCTTACATACCCAAGAAACAAAAACATTAAATGTGCACACTTGGCAATACTGTACATTTCAGTGAAGTTTCATACAATTCACCATAATTGTTTAAGCTCTCTTATCATAAAGTGAAAAACCATGCATGCATACTGTAGTGTATTGCAGACCTATGTTACCCAGAGAGCAATGCGCCATGAGTGTGATTGTGTGGACGTAAATAAAAACCAGAAGTTGTGTTTGACATGGTGTTTTATCTAGTTAATCTCTGTTTTAATAATCGGGACTCAATCGCTACACGTGCAGCGACGTCTTCAAGCAAATTAATAAATCAAGATTATTCAACATGCAAATACAGTATCAATAACAGACAAGAGCTGACTTAACAAAAGAATGCTCTCAGACACGTCACATACTGCCAGTCGTTTTCTTAACCAAGATCATGGAAACCACACTTTTTTCTCCTCGATGTATCACTTTGTCACAAGTGCTTTATACTTTAAACATGATTCCATTTTTAAAATGTACAGTAATTATTGATTCCATGAACAATTTCATGAAAGCAACGAATCCTAGGTTATGATTCCACCAATGATTTTTCGCGCGACTGGAATCATACCATGTGATTCTGGTGAATCGTATTTGATTCCAGTGCCAATTTTCCAAGTGTGGATCATTGAATCATCATGATCTGTATGTAAGCAGGCTTTAAGGTCTTTTTCCCCCTTATGCCATTCCTGTCTAGGAACTTTTTTATTGTCTGGGCTTTTGTCTGGACATACTTGGTAGAGGGTTAGATTAGCATAATTTGCATATCACTGGAACAACTTTTGGATGTCTCATCCACTTATCAAGACAGTTGTAAAATTCAATACCCCAAAAATCTGTCCTTCCTTGCAGAATCAGTGATGAATTATTAAACAGCAGATGTTTTTGCATTATGATGGAAGGTACAGAAAAAATGCTGAGTGCAAGATTTTGGAGCAAGTCAAAGAAGAGTTAACAAAGTTTGAGGAAAATTCGGAACAGAACAGTGTACTTGTCTTCCCGCCTTTGGCTGCGCAGTATCGCTTCCTTATTCACCAAATTGCTGAAGAACATCCCAGTTTTCAATCAGTATCCATAGGACAAGGAGTACATAGGAGAACTGTGGTATATCGTGCTAAGAGAAGGCAGGTTTAGAGCAAGGTCTTAATCCTTGTTCTAATATTATATCTACCAGCATTCATTGAACTTTTTTGTTAATTTAGAGAGTCACACGAGATGGCACAATCATCTTCAGCAGTTCAAAGGACTTTTTTTGGTAGAGGAAGAGCGAGGTCTGTGGCATAATAATTTATTGTTATTTAATTAGCAAACCTAACCTAAAACTGTTTTAATACTATAGAACATGGTCCAAGATTTCTTGATCTTGTTGTTGTAGGCGATCAAAGCGACCTGATCAGGCACTGTACATTCCTGGAGCAATGAGGCAAGCAAGACAAGAACAACAAGAGCAAAGCTCAAGGAGGGAATGTTCAATAAACAAAGCAGATAATAATGAGATTTCTCAAAATGTTTCACAAACTGTGGAGGGTAGTTCCCGAGTTACAAATGATGTACCTCTATCAGATCTAAGTAATGGCAGTGATTGTAGGAAAACTGACAAATTTAATCATCAACAGTATGATGAAGCTACAAAAGCTGAATCTACTAATGGCATTACTCTGCCTTTATGTTCTGAAGCTGAAGGTGTTTCAAAAGATACAGGTGGTACATTTACTGAAGAACAACGTAATGATATGCAATCACAAGTTTCAGCAGATCAGAGACAGAAAACACAAAATCCTTACAAGGATTGCAGTGAAAGTGTAGGAAAAGCAGGTGTTAATCAAACACTACTAGGTGCAGTCTTTGTATCCAATACTTCTGAAAGTCTTCAAATCAGCGAGAAGTCAATAGAAGAACCAGACAAAATTAGTGATATGAATTCTCAGACTTTTGCAAAGGAACCAGATTGCAGCAAATGCAGCATTGGTAATCAAGATGTGAAGGAAACATCTATGACTAAAGAGGCAGTTCTAGACTCAGAATCTTTTGAATGCTTGTCAACTCATGGATCATTCAGCCACTGTCAGGACTCTCTCTTAAAGAGTCTTAGAGAGTGCTCTGTTGAAAAGGATCAGAAGGTGATTGCAAGTGGAGTTGTTGACAATGCTGTTGATTTAAGCAACAAAGATAGTGAAAGTGAAGGAGTAAATCGTGAACATAAAGTGCTATTGAAAGAGAGCATTAGAACATGTGAAAATGTCACTGTGGCAGTACTGGTAAAACCCTCTTGCCTCAAACCTGGAATAACATCAAAATCTGATTTGATGAGTAGAGGAAACAACAATGATGTAAATGACGCTGTAGAGTCGGAAGAGTGTCCTCAGCATTTTGCTGGTGGAATCTCCAGTGAGTGCAAAGAAAACATGGCTGAGTCAAATTCAAATGGGTATGGCTCAACAGATATTAGTAACCAGGAACCTCAAGTACCGGTAGTTTGCATCCCTCCATGCATAACCTCGTCAGAAAAGTCTGTAAACATTGTAGAAGCAGCTTCAGACATTCTACACCCAATTTGTTCAAGTAACACAACTCATTTGGAAAATGATGAGGAGAAATGCATGAAAAAGCCTTTTGAAAGTGGGAGTAGTCCAGAGTCTCCAGATGTGGAACTAAATCAAAGTGTAGAAACTGAAGAACTCCAAACAGAGCTATGTAAGTCATGTACCAATAAGAAAAAGAAATCAAAGAAAGAAAAGAGCAAAGATGACGAAGAGAAAACAAAATCTAAGGAAAAGAAGGAGAAAAAGAAAAATAAGGATAAGAAAAGTGGAAAAATTCAGCAATCTGAGAGTAATGATCAAGAGACAAACTCAGATTCTGAGACGAAAATTAAAGGTAAAAGGAAACCAATGACCAAGGAGTTGTCTTCTAAGAAGAGCAAAGCAAAAGATTTGAACAGTTTTGAGGTGAGAAGGGAAGGTATTCTCGATGGCAAGGAAAGGGATTGCAATGACAGCAAGGACGATGACAACTGGGAATCCATTTTTGATGAGAGTGGAGATTGCCTTAAACCAGAGCATTTAGAAGAGGTGAGTTCTTTTGGGGGAAAAACAGTCAGTTAGTAAGCTGATATTCAGTCATTATTTTTATCTACAGTAAATATTGGGGAGTAGGGCAGGTGCAGTGGTGATAGCACTCGCCTTCCACCAATGTGGCCCAGGATCGATTCCCGGATTCTACGCCATATGTGGGTAGAGTTTGTTGGTTCTCTACTCTGCTCCGAGAGGTTTTTTCCCCGGGTACTCCGGTTTCCCCCTCTCCTCAAAAACCAACATTTGCAGGCGTAGCTCAGTTGGCTAGTGCCCGGCTTTCAGAGCAAGGGGTCCCCAGTTCGATCCTCGGTGACTTGAATGTCTGTTTCCACTTTCCTCTGACCCGTGTAGCTAATGCTTTAAATATCTGTGAAACGGAGCACTGACAGAGGGAGGGGGTAAAAGGTGCACCGTCAGCTTCCATTGATACCAGTTTCATAACTGAAAAAACTACTGACATTAAATACATTGACTTTACTTTTTTACTTTTTTACCAACCTACTCAACCAATGTAACAAAAATGCACTAGATGACTACTTGATAATAACATTTATGATACATTGGTGTCACCAGCTTGATTTTGATTGGCTATAAGCACAGAACTAATTCTTGCTTGCCGTTTTTCTTACATCATACCTACAGACAATAGATTTTATATATTCATGAAGAATTGAGGTCGTACCTACAGACAATAGTTTTATGCATGCAGAAGTGACATCACCTAACACACTAACCAGCAGAGAAAAGGTAAGAAGACTCTGCCAACCACAGAAACATTCTTTGATTTGCCCCTCATGCAAAGAAATAGATGAGTCAGCCCTCTTGTCTTTACATGTGCAGCTCAGTAATATGCATAATAAAACAAATATTGGATTCAGTTTTCACATGATAGCGATAATTATCAAGGCCAAAGTTTGTGTTATCCACCTCAACCTTCGGCTTCGGCAGATAACACAAACTTTGGCCTTGATAATTATTGCTATCATGCTCAACCTCATCCAATAATTGTTAAATATTTGTTATTGACCAAGCGTGAAGTCAAGATAGCTGGATATTGGCCAAGTTCTTTTTTTGCGTGTTCATCTCGGTCCATGAACACGCCGAACAAGAACAAGGCCAATATCCAGCCATCTTGACGGAACAAGCTTGGTCAATAATAGGTTTATTATATGAGGTAAAACACCATAAAATGATCTTTGATCTTGTGGGACTAAGCGAGAAATCCCGAGCAGGCAAGATAGCTCCATCTTGTCCACTCGGGTAGCCAATCACAGTGCGGGATTTGGTTATTCTTCCCCATCTTGCTCTTCAAGAATTCAACTTCAATAGACTCCATCTTGCATGCATTTTGGCTTTGAAGCCACAAACGGAAGGCATATTTCCTTGATTTTTAATACCAACATTCACCTCATTGCCTTCACAGAGGATAACCCCCTTTGCTCCAAGAGCATGCATCACCACTGCAAGCCAAACACTGAAGATGAGGAGCTAATCTCTTCTCTGGAAAATTTCAGTGTACTAACCTTTTTTGCAACTTATCCATCCTGACCTTCCTAAAATTTTCAGACAGCGACTGATACAGAACTGAGCTTTGATCTCACATGCTTGCCTCCATCAAGCCAGAGATCTCTCAAGCCCTCAAGTCTTTACGTGATAAAATCCATTCCACTGAAGATTCCAACTTGAAGGTGATATGCACCGCTGCCTCATCCTGACTTCCACCGCTAGTCAGTGCACATACTTGCCTGAGAGTGATCATAAGTTCATCACCAAAGCTAGCCAGATTCCTGGCTTTTCATATTATGAGAATGAACCACAGGGTCCCCTGCCTGAACCTACCAGAAGCCTGCAACCTCCCTGTTTTCCCCCGGGAATCCAGGTATGCCAGTCCCCTTGCCTAGACACATTTTATCACCACCATCACATTCATATTACCATCAACAGTGGGGCCACTGGTTACATGATTCACCAGTCCTCTGTTCAGAAGCTGGGAGTTGAGATTGTTAAGAGTGGAAGTCCGCTCACCAGGCTGATGGTTCTTCCTCATTGAAGGTCATCGGTGAAACTAAGATTTCCTGCACCAGTGTCACAGTTGTTTTCTCAAACCTCACACGTATTATTTTATAACTTCTTTATTCGCAAACTGCAGACACTCAAGTACAAAAAAACTGCCTCTCTTTTCCTGTGCTCACTCAACCAGCCCTAACTGGTTTTATTTCGTGCATCCGTAATGTCGTGTAAGGTCTACCCAAGTGTCACAGTTTCATTCCCACACCAGTGGAAACCATGTGTTCCAGTTTGAGAGTGTGGTAGCAGAACATCTGGATGTAGAGGTCCTCGCTGGAACCCCTTTTATGGAGATTAACAACATCGCTGTTCATTCTCAATGCCCAGCCATCAACCATCAGCAGTCCACAACCCGACCATCTTCACCGCATGTTACTATCTTCTCATGAGGTGTACGGCTTGACCCAGACAATCTTTTACAGCCCTTCACTTTCCATTGGTGACCTGGTGTACCTCTATTGTGACTGCAACAAATCTTGTGCCATTGATGGTGCATGGTGCCTCCTATCATGTCAAGAAGTCTGAGTGCTGCAAAGTGCCCATAGATACCTCTCCCTCTCTGCCTCATAGCTCAAGCAGCACACATTTTGACATCAATGAGGACAAAGACGCCCACACCACCATCCCCACAGATACCAGTCACTCCTTCCACTCCTGAGTCGCCTCGGTACCTGAACGCAGCTGATATGTTGCCTCCACCCACCACATCTCCAATACCAGCACTCTTTCCGCACCCCTTCCCACCGGTGCACTACCTTGAGGACTACTGGTATGTACTGTATTAGAATGCCCTCTCAAACCCCTGTCTTCTGTTCTTACAAGAGAAAATAAATTAATGAAAGGACAGTTATACCATTAATTAGGCATTGTTGTTGTGTTAATTCACTGTATTGCTTTGTGAGCTGCTTGCACCATGGCAAGTGGACTCTGTGTTTGTAAACCCAGATGCCAAGTTGTTCTGGTAAAGTTGTTCTCGTTCTCGTGGAGCTTTGTTTGCACCGTGGATTTTCTATGTGGATCTGCCCAAAATGATATGCTTTACAAACAAATTAAAACCTATTAAGAGAAAGAGTTTGTTAAATCAAAAGTCACTTGGTGTAATTGAATAATGGAATCTCACTAAAACATATTAATTAAAAGAAATTTCAGCTTGTGGTCAGAATGGAACTTGGCCCTGGCATAACTGTGTGCAAATCGTGCGCCCTACCCACTAAACCACACTGGCTTTCAATAACCATGACCTACATCTCTACTTGCACTCTGAAAGACGTGTTGTGAAGTGTGACCAATTGCATGAAAATTGATTACATTGCAGACTCAAAACGGCAGTATGACAAGATAGGTTGTATGCAAAGTTGGAATAACAGTTTAGGAATGTTTAAGATTACTAAATGCTTAAGCCGCGGCTACCCAAGCAATTTTTTTGCTTATGATGGTCGCTTTGCCAGTGTGCGGTGTAGGGTGTAGCCACCCTAGCACGGGTTATGCAACAGCCGAAAAAGTCGCAGAAAAAAATCATGAGAAATTGAAAGAGTTGAATTTTTTGCAACAAAGTCGGGAACTTTCAATTGTCACTTGTGTATGCACATTGCAACATTGTGCCCTGCATTCGTGACAAATTGCGATGCGTCAAGGGGTTATCGAGCCAATCTCATGCGAATCACAAAAAATCTCAGCAAATTGTCGCCAATTGTAGCCACCACTGCTCATTGGCAACACAACAATTTTCCAAAAATCACATCACCATTGTAAGCAAAAAAATCTCTCTGCTCTAGTATTTTAGACTTTAAAGACTTCCGTGTTGGATTATGTTGAGTTTTTATGGCTTTAACTGTCTCATATATTTTATTTTCCTGTATGGTGATAGAGGTTTCTTTCTCTCGTGGCCCATCTAGGTTAGCTCTGCCACTTGTTTATTAAAGTCACAAACCTAGCGTTATTAGAGTCTCTTCTTATTTTTAAAATTGTTTTCGGCCCTTTTGTGCGTCCTCGCCATTAATTATTACTGAATGTTAAATTGTGAACAAGTTTTATGATCGCATAGGTGTAGGCACACATGGGTGTAGTCGGATGCCGATGGAGTTTTATTCTTGTTATTCACACACACCGCCTGGTTGTGTGTGCTCTCTGCCTTTGCATAATGTGCTAACCTACTTATATATGCGTATGCGAAATGTAATATACAATAGGTGCTAATTTGGTGCCGCTATGTTACATGCATAATGTGCCAACCTACTTACATATGCGTATGCGAAATGTAATATACAATAGGTGCTAATTTGGTGCCGCTATGTTACATGCATAATGTGCCAACCTACTTACATATGCGTATGCGAAATGTAATATACAATAGGTGCTAATTTGGTGCCGCTATGTTACAATGGGTATCATATGTCAGTAGCCGGTTAAATTTGATTTCAGGTCAAGATGATTATATGCTAATTGTAGATTGATTTGCAATTTCTTTGTCTCTATTTATAACAGATGATAATGAATACCAGACACAAAGAAATTACAAATCAACCTACAGTAGGTTAAAATAATTTTTACCTGAAATCAAATTTAACCTGTAACATATCCACCTGACTGTGTGTTTTCTAATTTCTTAGGGTTGGCACTATAATTTGTGAAATGAAACAAAACGAAAACGAAATGATACAGAAACAATCCTAAACATTCATTAAAGCAATATAACCTTAGGCCTAATGTTAGCATTGGTTAACGGTTAGGGTTGTACCCGCCCCGAAAATTTCAATCCGTTGTGGAAAATAGTAATTTTGGTCGGCCATGTTGGTCAGATCAACATTTTGCGAAACAGATTGAAATTTTCCTTTGGTACAACCCTAACTGTTTACCAGTGCTAACATTAGGCCTAAAAACTTTAGTTTAGGCCTAATTAGGCTTAAGGTTAGCTTTAATTAATGAGTGCTTAGGATTTTTTTTGTATTTCGTTTCGTTTTGCAAATTAGTGTAAGCCATCTCTTAGCCAGGATAATACACTGTAGATGCCTATGTTCAAATGTAATTTAGCTTCAAATTGCTGTCTTATTTTTCTCTATGTCTTCAGTTGTCAAGACTAACAGGGATTGCAAACCCAGAAGTTCAAAAAACCCAGTTTGATTACTACTCACTCACTCCAAAGAATTATTGTGCACTGGAGGATGACGGTTTGTCTGCTTCTTAATACCTTCAGAATTCAGCAAAAAAAAAATACACTTTACAATGTTGGCATGATTTGAATGCAAGCTTTACAAGTGCAGTGCAACATAGCTACAATGATATTACACCTAATTCCAAGATGTAAAGGTCGCATCATTTTGGTGTTCTCACAAAGGGATTATTCCAAGACCTTTCATCTTTAAAAAATAAATATTTAATAAATATTATTTACTGAGAAGTGGTCCACCACTCTAACCAACACCGAGGTTCACGAATAATAATAATAGTTAAATATTAAACTATTTTAGTATGTACCACGCAAGTTGAATAATCAGCCGAGATTATCAATAAATTGGTTCCAAGTAAACAAGGCGAAACAGGAAGCTATTTTGTTTTACTCAGTTTACTCACAGGTTAACATTACTTGCTATCCAACTCAGAGCTTGCCAGTGAGAATGCATAGAAAGCACTATTAACTTCTGTGGTATTTACTTAACTGCCTAGAAATTCAAGACGATAAGAAAAGGAGAATTGGCCTTTTAAAATGCGTAACCGCATAACATTGATGTAATCATGCCTCACATTCTGTAGCTTTGAAAATTAGCATATTGATTTTCTCTAATTTAATTTGCACATTCAGTTTGTGCATCAGCATTGCAATCTCAATTTTCAGGTCTCTTGCTCTCTGGACTAAGATGACTTTAAATAAGCACTTTCTGCCTCTGATATCCAAATGACCGTGCGATACCATACACGTTAAATTAAAAGTTTCGGAAGATTCAGATACACCTGTACATCCTCACAGGCTCCATGTAACCTTAAATTTGGTCAGCTCACACCATTATTTTGCATAGTATTAAAAAAGAAATGTATGTCTATACAATCGTATAACAGACAGACCCATTGTGATTTAATTAGTGTGTTGTTTCATGGCCTTTTCATTGCTTCCACACACTGACAGCTCACTTAGCATCAGATCTCAATAAAGTATTATTAAATTTCTATGTGGAAGATCACAAGTTCAATGCCTGGCCAGATGATTACTTGGGAAAATTGACATTTGCGACAGTTCCCAACCTAGTGGGATAGTTAGACATATTTTAATTAAAGAAATTATTTTCTAATTCATTAACTTGCACTGTCTGTCATATTTTGTTTTCCTCCAGAGTTTGGCCATATTGTTGAGATCTATGATTTTTCCCCTGATTTAAATACACAAGACATAATGCAAGCTATGAGTTCCTTCAGGTAAATTGAAATTATCCAAATCCCACAATCTGAACATTCCTATGTTACTGTTACAGTTCCTGTACTTAAACAAAATTATTGTTAATTAATGAAGTGAAATCATCTTTAGTTAGAGCACCTAACCCCGTACTTTTTCGGGAACAAATAAAATTAATTTTCACATTATCTGGGGTACTTGCACTAAAATAATTTGAGATTTTCTGTGGTCCTCTTTTTCTTTTCTTTTTTTAATTATTAATGAAAGAAAAGAAAAAGGAGAAAAGCGCAAATTATTTTTAATTAGTGCAAGTACCCCAGATAATGTGAAAATTAATTTTATATTTGTTTAGAGTTTTGTTTAGTCCAAGCAAAGTTGTTGATGTCCATAATTATTAATAATAATAATGATAAATTCTGTTGTGTCATCATCATTGTCCAGCAAGACAGTTTAATTTCAATATTTTTTCCCTTTGGTCTGTAATCAAGATGTTTGGAATTTATATATTAGATTTCAAGGTTTGTATTGACAAAATGATCACCTTCACTTTTTCAGGACCAAAGGTTTTGATATCAAATGGGTTGATGATACACATGCTCTGGGAATCTTCTCAAGTTATATCGCAGGTGGTTAGATTTATCGCAGGGATTTCATTTTAGCTGTGGTTGTTTCATCATTAGTGTGGCAAATTGTTACCATGGTCGTGTAACAGGTCCCCAAAAATTAAATTTTTGTAATGCTCAGACTTAGAGACCTGTGTCCCAATTAACTCGTAACAAGCTTAAGGGTGAATTATTTAAAATTGTATGTTGTTGCTATTTGCATTGTATTTTGGCTTGCTAGCTTCATATTTGACACACTCTTGGCGAGACTTCAGCTGTTTAACCCTTTGACGGCTAAACTGGCTGTCTAACACCAGTGAGACAATTCTACTTGTCAATGGGGAATCCCAGGAATCAATGGGTTAAGTCAATTGCAACTGAAGTATATTGTGTGCAGTGGTCTTGACAGAGCCTTACCATGCAGCCTGTAAAGTGAAAATCTAGTTCCAATTTATTTTAATCATATTTACACACATCTGCTGTCAGTTATTCCTTGCTTGAATACACATGTAATTTAATCTAGTGGATAAATCACTTGATTAAATTTTTGACCTTGGATATTGCATTTCTAGCTTTCTGATTGGTTCACTCAGTCTTATTTATCGGTTTATATACCGTATGACCTAGCGTGGAAACAGATTTTGTTAAGTGTTGCCAAGTTGAAAAAATTTGGCTTTAATTTAAATTAAATTAAACAAAATAATAATTATTATATAGTAATTATAACTAGAAGAGGTATTCCATTTGCAATTGTTGGATACGAGACTGGTTATAGCCAACTCACATCCAACAGGCACTCATGTTTATTTGTTGTTATTATTATTATTATTATTATTATTATTATTATTATTATTATTATTATTATTATTATTATTATTATTATTATTATTATTATTATTATTGCTTTATGCAGCCTTTCCACAAGGTGGCCTTCGTCTGCTAAAAGATATCCTCTAAAATACAAATAAAGTTGAAAATGTAAAAAGAGGTAAAATAAGTATATCTATTAAACACTGTTTAATAAAAACGTTAAGCTGAGAGGTTATCTTTGATTTTTTTCATTTAATGCTTCAAAGTCATCTTAGAAAACTGATTAAAATCAATACAGTTCCTTACACATCCAGGTAAAACATTAAAGCTTTTTCGACTTGGATATTGCACTTCTAGCTTTCTGATTGGTTCATTCAGTCTCGGTTATCAGCTCGTATACTGTATGACTTAGTATGGAAACCGATTTCGTTAAGTCTTGCCAAGCTGAAAAAACTTGTCTTTAATTTCCAAGTGCTCAGAATTTTAATGAGAATTTAAGGAAACAAAGTAATTACTGGACCAGGTATTCCATTAACACACTTTTTGGATACGAGACTGGTTATAGCCAACTCATATCCAACAGGTACTCGTGTTTATTGTTAAATATCCAGCAGTTAAGAATGGTAGTGACAGGTACAAAAACTTTGGCCAAGTTTTGGTGGATAAGATTTAAATGAAGACTTCATATTTTTGTGGGAAAAAAAATTGGTGAGAGGATTCACTTGAATCATTGGGGCCTCCCAGGTATTTTTTCCCATTGTGTTTCTCGCTTATCTAGTGGACAATTACGACAATTATTATTGCCTCTCATAGACACCTGAAAAATTCAGGAAGCAGGTCAATAGGGACCTTAAGCAAGGACGACGACGGTGGCAACGAGAATGCGACATGACAATAGGTTTAATCATCAAAAGCAATAGTTCTGCATGTCCTGCATGTGCGTGTTAACTTTCTTCGCCGTTCGACGTGAAGTGATCAAATTTGAGGTCATGTGGAGGACGAGAGCACCTGACAATAAATTTTCAATTTTTTCCCTAAATACCCACACCGTTCTCACCAATTTTGTTCTTGGAATGTGTACTCACGCTCTCCTAGCCAGGCGACTTGGAGTAATTTTAAAATTATTACAATAACAGGAAATAATATTTTTAGACGTTCTCGTACCCATTGTCGTCGTCGTCCTTGCTTAAGGTCCCTAATTACTCCAAACTGAAATGCTTCACGGCTCAGTTGGTAGAGCAGTGCAGCAGTATCACAGAGGTCGTAGGTTCAAATCCCATTGAAGCAGCCTGAATTTTCACAGCTGTCAATGAGAGACAATCGCTTAAATTGTCCAGATGAGTGTGAGGATCACTGCTACCTTTCGTCTATAACTTGCAATTCAAATACCCTATATATAATTTCTTTCATTGTGCTGCTTACTCACAGCTCAAGATGCCATACAGCTGTGCTCAACTCCACTGATGAAACTCAGACCCATAAGTCAAGGGACACCAGAGTCAAGGAAGAAAGCAAGCAACTGTTTTGGTATGAAAATCACCACCATGTTGTTTTAAGTCAATACCAGACTCCATTAGAATATTGGCCACAACTTAAGGATGATTAGGTGTGCAGATTGCAAGGATTTTTTTAGATTCCTTAATTCAGAACTAAGCTTGCCTCATGCTCAATGTGTCACATTGTTGTGGCTCATGTGTTTCATGGTAAAAGAAGTAATAATACTGTTTTTTTAGAGTTTCTGCAACCCTACAAAGAGAGGCCACAGACCAGCAAGCTGCTTGCTGACAGGCTTGTTACAGGAGCTCTTGGTATGAGGTCAAAAATGACAAGAGAGGAGAGGGTTAAGGAAAGAGAAAAACTGAAAGAGGCAAAAAGTATGTTCTATTCTATTGTAGGTGTGCCTGGGAAGGGGGGGAGGAGGGTTAGCATGAGAAAATATTCTCCCTACATGTTTTCCCATAAATTGAAGCAACCAAAGGCAAGAGTCTTTTGAACCCAAGTTTTCATTGTGACAGTGACAACACCGCACCGGTGGCTCAGTTGGTTGAGTACCGGACTATCACGCGGGAGGTCACAAGTTCAACTCCGGCCGGACCAACACTCAGGGTCTTTAAATAACTGAGGAGAAAGTGCTGCCTTTGTAACTACATCTGCAAATGGTTAGACTTTCAAGTCTTCTTGGATAAGGACGATGAGCTGGAGGTCCCGTCTCACAACCCTTAAATGTTAATAATCCTGTGAGACGTAAAAGAACCCACACACTTGTCGCTAGAAGTAGAGCACGTAGTTCCCGGTGTTGTGGTCCGTCTTCTCTTGTGTATCATGGTTGGGAGGGTAAAAAAAGGGGCCACAGTAATTGGTGCCAGCTTGACTGGCAAAGTTAACAAAATAAATAGTCGGGGACTCCACTCAAACCAACTACCAACTTTAAATTTTATAGAGAGTCATGAATATCCAATTTGCTTACTGCAGACTTTCTTAATGCAGTCAGACCATTTAGGTACCAACTCTTGTTGTTTAAATTGTCAAATCATGGAAATGGAGTGCAACGTAGCCAAGAAAACATCAAGAATCCAATTAATTTCTTTCAACTTAAAACTAGCACTTCTGTTTAAATTTCTTTGCAAGGGAAATAGATCTTTTAGTGATACAGCATTCATGTTGGATCTTGCTGGGCTGGGGCATACATCGTATGTTACGAATGGCCAGAGAGCACATCTACACTCCTTGTGTTTAAATTAATTTCTTTAAATCAACATGCCCACAATAAAGTGCAGCACCTTCGTATGCGTAAAACAAATGGTGTAAATATCCCATTTTCAACTACAAACCCAATATTAACATCACCATTTATGACATGGCCCTTGGCTATAGCGTGTCGAAGTACAATTTACATGTACAAAGTCATGTAACCTTTTTAGTGCAATTTATGAATCAGTGTTATGGTGCTGTGTTCTTGGCGTTCATTATAAGAAATTTATGATCATGACTGTGCTTCTTCTTGCAGACAGGAAACGACAGGAGGAACTTGAGAAAGCCAAGATATGGGCTGATTGAAAACTCAACTAAAGCTGCTGCTGCAATTATTTTTTTAACATTTCAACTGAAAATTTTTAATGTATTCATTTGCTTCGAGAGCTCATACTAGCATTTTATTTGTTTGAATTTTTTGCTGAAAGAATGAATATGATATTGTATCCAAGGTAGATAATATTATTATGACTTGCGCATTTCTTTAGAAACCTTTTCTTCGTCACATACATGTACATATTTGTATTCTTTCAAATATTATTGTAATAAAAGACAACATGTTTTATTCATAACCTTTTTGCATTTTAGTGGTATGGTAGGAGCTACATTTCAATTTTTTATACCTTTTTCCATCCCAAATTTTCCCTGCTTGCTGAGGTCTCTTTTCCTTTTGCGTTTGATGAGTACAGGAAGACACCTCTGCCATGGGTCGAAACACACTGTTGAGCATGCGCGACGGTTACTTAGCGACCAAATTCTCATGTGGGCTCACTAAAAAAAGCGGAATGACTGTAGAGGAATACGCAAGACAGTCAGCAAAAATGTCATGGGGCGTGTGTTTTAAAGAGTGCCGTCCAAGGATGTTGATGGCAGTTGGATCAAAGTGAGTTTCAACCCATGGCGAGATTTCTTTTCTTGTACATGTACTTTGTCAGCCTAGCGAACGCAAAACCCCAAATTTTGAGTAGTGGTGTGAAAAGGAGTGCATACTGTGAAAAATACAAATACTTGTGCAGGTGTTTTAACGTGTCCCTGGCCAGTAACTTCTTTTGTGTAAACAAGATCTACAATATTATAATGTACTGTAACCCTTATTTTTATGACAACTTTTGTTGTAAAATTAATAATTATGAACTTGATGTTTACTCTGCCTTATGCATTTCTGGACTTAATTAGAGAGTCTTATAATGGTGTTAATAACCAAGATTGTCAAAAGTAGCATTCAACACTAAGTTACACCATTTTTATAGACTGATACACTTTGTCATTTCATTGATTTCCCCAGCAAATGCTGCCTAATAAAATAATTTACTGGTAGGTCACCTACGGCAAAATGTTGTGACAACCTTGCATATCAGGGTATGCCACTTGTGGAGAAATAACACTGCCCATCCTCTGATGAGGAGGACTGACTCACAAATTCAAATTAACATTAATTTTTTATTCAAATTTCTTGTCCTGCCTACATGGAAGGAACAAAACCACTCACTTATGAAATACATAGAACACATTTTTACAAGCTAAAAAGTGTTTACAAGATATCACATCAAAATCGTACAGGGTATTTACATAAATGAAGTAAACTAAAAAAAACCATCATAATATTCTGTCAAGTGCTTCCATTATCACAATGCTATTCCCTCTGATCACCTGAAAATTAGAAATAGTCCTGCATGCATGAATTTTGGTCAAGCAAGGACTGTCAAAAACAGACAACTTTGTCTTCACTAGACAAAACGGCTTTCAAGAACTCTAGTGCTTAATTTTAAACTGGGCCCAAGAAAAAATGACATAACCCAAGTCAAAGTTGTCCTAATCTCTTAATCTTTTTCAAACTGATAGATGCAATGAGGAACACTTATTCTGAAGGTGATGCGGACAGCAAAAGTTTTTTAAACAAAACATGCCACAGGCTGGCTTGAAAACAAACGATGCAATGAACTAAACTCAAACTTTAATTAGACTCTGAATTGCATCAACAGACAAAATGGTTTTTATGAAAGCCTATTAAGGTTTGAATGAAATAACACAGTCATAAACAGCTCAAAGTGGGACAATGCTATTAATGAGAACAAAGTAAAACATCAAAGTCCAGATTGTGCATTTCTCTTTTAAAGTTGGAAGAGAATTAGCAAACTTTATGTAATAAGGCAGGAACTCCATAATTTGGGACCAGTGTAGGCAAAACTCTTTCATGGGATCAGTTTTCAATAAAGGTAAATTCACATTATAATTCCAGACATGGATACTTTTATCACTTAAATAAGATGGGGCTTCACCAGTTCATAACGTAACGCTGAATAAGAAAGATGAGAAGAATATTGCCTCTACTTACAACCATTCCAATGTTGTGTTTTTGCTGTGCCGACACTTCCTCCACAGCTTCATCCAATACAAGGTTCATAAATGGATCAAATCCTCTTAAAACGCCTGTCACATGTCGACCACCATTTAGCTTCACTAAAAAAGACAAAAACAATTTCAGCATCATTAATATCTGCAGCTTCTGAGCCCAGACAAATTAAAAGACAAAAACAATTTCAGCATCATTAATATCTGCAGCTTCTTAGCCCAGACAAACTAAAAAGGTAACGCCACATGACGCGAGCCCTCCCTAACTCAAAACTTGAGCCAACTAAAAATGAAATCGCTTTTTCCTTAAATAAACCCAATCATTGACCCCTGAGAGTGACACTTAAGGATTTTAATCTGTCTAACGCCAGACGATTTTACTCGTCATTTGAGGTGTGAATGGGTTAACCCATTGACTCATGGGAGTCAGACGTAACATATTTTACTGTCTAACGCCAGATGATTTTACTCGTCAACTGAGGCTGTCCTGGGGTGCCAGAGGGGTGAATGGGGTAATTCTCGTCATATACTCAGAGTGACCCCTCCCCTGGCAACTCAAACTGCCTGCTAAGTTTAAAACAAATCAAATGAAGTTAAAACGGATCAATTGAAATCAGCAAGTGGGGAAAAACCTCCTGTAACAGCATAGAAGACCAACATAATTGCACCCAAAAAATGTCATCAAGTTTCAGAATTGAACTTTGGTGACACTGGTGGAAAGTGATTGCTCTGACCACAGGACCAACCTCATCCCCTATAACCCTCCTCCCAAAAAAAAAAAAATTCCAAAGATTTGTCTGACTGCGATTTGTACCTGGGTTCCCTGCCAAAGACAAAGGTGATTCAATAAAATTTGAAGTTGGCGGCTGTGTGAATGGAGCAACCAACTGTATCAGTGAGGGGCCTAACAGCCCTTTTTCTCTATGGGAGCCTTCTGGGCATGCCATTAAATGAAAAAAATTAGCTGACTTCCAGGGGCGATCTAGGGGGAGGGTGCGGGGGGTGCGCAATGCTTTCCGGTACCTGCAGAATGACCCATTTTTTTGTTTTGGGAAAGTCAAATTTAAGTCCCATAAAACATGTACCGTACTTTACATCCCCTAGATGGGATTCAAAGTCATTTGTCCCATGGTTGAGCTGGTATGAGGCATGGGCCTATTCCAGAAATGATGTTACAAGCACCTTTGAACTGCAAAAATCCTTCCAAAACTGAAAAATGCACAAAAGTTCGTCACATTATTTCAGGAACAAACACATGCCTCACCATCTTGGCCATGAGACAAGCGACTACCAATTTTTGAAACTTAATGCAACTCATGCAACACCTTTTGGTGGCAAAATTGCAAGCAGTTACCATAAAATACATCTTTTAGGGGCAGAACATTGACACTTCCAGAAATAAAAAAATTCAGTTTAGGGGCACTTTAAAACTGTCAGTCTTATATATACAGACCAATTGGCTGCAGATGACACATTGCAATTGCCTACTGTGTTATTCTTTCCTCAGCATATATGAATAATTATTACAAGTTGTAGTACATAAGCTTACTTACATGACAACCTCTTGTCCATGTATCTGAAAGTGAGAGTAACATGTGGAGAAGTTAGCTTGTTCATCAAACTATCTCAGCAGATCTGGCATTTTAATATCTAAGCTTTTTGGTCTTTAAACAAGCAAGCAAGAGCAAGATGAAAAGCAGTATGGTATCCTTGATAACACGATGACATTATATTTCCTTGTTAACTAAAATACCACCGATGATTTACTTGATTATTCTTATTTCACATGACGAAATTTCGGCTGCCCTGTTATCAGTGATTGTCAGAATTCAAGTTTGTTGACAGGTGTGTTTATTTGGCTTTCCTGAAAGTCTCTACTTTTGCGGCTCATGTTTACTTCACTTATGCAAAGATAAAACGCAATGGGAACACATCTTTTTGCTGAACAGATTTACAGACAAACTGTCTAATTACTGCAGTTAGGAATGAATTTGCTGCAGAGTTTTAAACTTTTGTTTTATCAACTCTTGAAGATTTTCAACAATTTTCCAACAGGGGTCCTTAATTGGTCCACGACTTATACTACCTATGACCCCAGAGAATTTTAATCTTGCAAAGCAGACAAAGAAAACCTTAGATAAATGGAAAAGGTCTTTGCTTTAACTAAGCATTTTCAAAATCTTCTTTACTCATGTTTACGAACAGGTTACCTACTTTTATATCAGGGGCACCCAATGTCAATTTTCCGAAAATATCTGTTCGGAAGACAATTTGAGATCTAGAATTTTCGGAACATTTGTTGTAAAATAATTTCTTGCTTGCCTGCCCGTCCTAGGATTTTTGAACATCTGAAAAATGGTATAATTGCCCATTTTAAACAGATTTTTGCCCTAAAAAGGTCACCTAGAATTTTCGGGAGCCTTTTTTCTGGCTGAAATTTTTGAAAAGGTAAGTTTTGATCTCTATAATTTTGGGATCATTAGACTTTCAGCCAGGAAATCCGAACAGATGTAAAATTTTTAGGGGATAAAAATATGCCTATATCTACCGTTTAAATACTAAAATACCTTAAACAAAGCTATGTTTAAGTGATTTTGAACTAATTATTCTCGTTGGGTGCCCTTGTTATATGTCTAGAATAGACCTTATTCATAAATGGCAGCCAATTTATAATTCTTTTGTCGAAGTGCAAATTAGCCTACCAAGCCTCGATACCATACAGTGAATTGAAAAGAATTCTTTCTCTAAAATGAGGCTTGGTAGGCTAATTTGCACGTGGACAAAAGAATTATAAATGTGAGCGCCATTTATGAATAAGGTCTATACCTACCTATACGTATGAGTTATTGACCAAGCGTGAGGTCAAGATGACTGGATATTGGCCAAGTTCTTTTTTTGCGTGTTTATGGACCGAGACGAAGTCGAGGTCCATAAACATGCAAAAAAAGAACGAGGCCAATATCCAGTCATCTTGACCGAACAATCTTGGTCAATAAAGGATTTATTATATGACTTAAAACACCAAAAAATGATCTTTGATCTTGCGGGACCAAGCGAGAAATCCCGAGCGGGCAGTATCGCTCCATCTTGCCCGCTCGGGTAGCCAATCAGAGCGCGCGATTTGGTTCATCTTGCCCGCTCACGGAGCTAGTCATATAATAAAGTCTTTTATTATATGGCTCTGTCTCACAAGGACTGGGGACTACCAAGTTCACAAATTTGATTGGCTGAAATCGATATTGACTATGGTCTAGATTTTCCCATCCAGACCGGCATCTAGACCGGTAATGTTTTGCAGTGAAAAGATGCAAACTAAAATGCAAAAATA
>NC_090874.1:15393695-15396195 GCF_036669935.1 Montipora foliosa | reverse complement strand
AAAAAGATACTATTGTTCACATCATGAAAGACTGCAATAGGAAATACTCCTGTAGCATATACCGACTTAAACCATGATAGTTGTAAATTACCATGATTGGTTGTGTCAGTTGAATAAAGACCAACATGTTTTAAAATTCATGTGCAGTAAAAGGAATAGTGGGCAGCAGAACAAGGGGGAAGGGGGGGGGGGCGGGGTCAAACAGACATATTAGAACTTTGCAGATGATTGGGGTATGCCTAAAAAAGATCTCCAAGCCTCTAGGGTCTTCTAGGATTGTAAAAAAATTTCTAGTTTCTAAAGAAACTGTGTTGCTGCATAGGTGGGAGAGTGAAACAGGAAAATTTGGTTTTATCAAACTTGTTGATAAAGGTTGAATTACCACCATGAACGATTTGGAAAGCTGACGTTTCAAGCGTTAGCCCTTCATCAGAGCAAATGATGAAGGGCTAACGCTCGAAACATCAGCAATGGATGAGTGCTTCCGACACCTATTGAGTCATGATTCCAATCTAGTAGAGAAGTGTCTTTTTCCAGTGATTACATCTTTTGTCTTGGAACAAGTGAGGCGTGCCTTCTGTGGAAGGGTATGTCAACACCAGGACAAGTTCCTTAATCTTATACCATGTCTAACAGCACCCTGCGAGCAGAGCCTCTTCAAAACTCTGAAGAGAGCGAGAGTTAAGAAAGGTTCTGCTGGTAGGGTGGTCTAACAGAAGACAAACCTGCAAAATCATGTGCGCAGTTAACCTTGGGAATTAGGTAATACGCATCCTGATTCACTCAAAACTTCATTTCTGTAACATACACAGAAATAACTGTGAGACAACAAAGAAATCCTATAAGAGCCACAAAATTTGATATGGTTTCTGACATTGCTGAATGGTACTTGTCTGCAATGCGGCCAAACCGGAATGTTGGTTTTTGCAAAGATCATGATTTCAAGATCAAACAGTCCTTTTATTTATTTTAAATATTTCTCAACTTTCATATCTTGATCTTCTTTAAAAGAGAGTCTTTTTTCGCTATCTCGGAGTAATTGAGCATTATTCACTCCCTAAAGGCTGGTTTATACTTACAACGCAAGCATAAGCATATGCCTGAAGAAGGTAGTTTCTAAAGAAAATTTGGTGCTGCATCGGTGGGGAAGTAGTTTGTATAAGCATATGCAGGCGCATTAACTTGTTGTTAATTAGTGTCTTTTGTTCTAATTAAAGGTACCAATTATCGAAACGCTACTGCGTCTGCGTATGTTGCTTGTGCTTATGCTTGCGTCGTACGTGTAAACCAGCCTTAAGAGTCAATAATGCGTGATCCAAGCACAGGCCGACAACCCTAAAATGCGAGAGCGTGTGACGTCACGTTTTTTTTGAGACACTTGTAACGGCCGATTCAACTGATCAAGGAAAATGTTCCATAAAAACTTTAAATCGCGATGTTTCTTTTAGAAAATTCATTTTATGGACAGCCAAAAAAGTTCCTTACGGGTCCCTACTTCATTACGCATGCAGAAGAAATTAATTATGCATTCGCGCTTTTGTTTTGTAGAACAATACGTATACCCAAGGGAATCGAAGCTATACATGGCTAACCTGTACTTACGGGATGAATAAAAATGGATCTCAAATTCTCTCTCCCTTTCTATCCTCCCTCTCTATGTTCTTTGCCCACATCGCTCTCACCATTGTTTCTTTTCGTCCCAGCTTTCTAGCCCTTAGTCTTGTCCTTTTTGTCAGACCCTGCTCGGCTTTTTCTGTCATTTTATATATGTCAATCGCAGCTTGCCTTGAACTCCGACTCTCTTGACAACTGAGCTAACGTGTCAAGTTGCTAATTTACACCTTAAAAATGATATTTATTTTGAATTCTGGTTGACTATTTACATAACAATGATAAGTAATTATATACACGTGCCGTGCCGAGCACCTACAATCGAACCTACAACTAGTAGGTTGTCGTTCAGAGACCCTGTTTTGCTACTCTTGAAACAACCCCACTCCTTTAATAATGCTAACCGTAACCCAAATTACGACTAAAGACACTGTTTAGGCAGAATGTTAGTCCCAGTGATAGTTTTAGGCTTATCCAGTATTGCCGTGATCTGTGACCTGCTTTTCCTTCATGCCCCGTGCCGCACACTTATAGACGATTGTATCACGCTGCCAATCTGATTGGTGCATCCTTCATGGGAACCTTTCATGCACGAGTTCATTGCAATAAAAATCGTTTCACGTTTCCCTTCTTTTGAAGCAAACTTGTGTCTTCGTAAAAATTAAAATGGCTACCGAAGTAATAGAGTCAGCAAAGTGAGATTTGAACATTTCATTGAAATTGTCTCTGCTTCAGTATAGCCGATCCCAAGCGGTGCTTAGAGAGGTGCAATGAACACAATTTACTTTCGTTGTCCATGAAATGTCCAAAACCTGTGTGCAAACGCGGTCAGTTGGCAAAGACAAAGTGCATCGGGAGATGGATTTGTTTCGCGCTGCTCAAGAAAAAA
>NC_090874.1:15376195-15388695 GCF_036669935.1 Montipora foliosa | reverse complement strand
TCGTTTCGTATGTGTATAGACCGATGTCGATGAAGAGATGATGTCATTTCCCTCATTACTGTTTAGATCGTTGACCTCCGGTAGAAAAACCGTTCGTTTGATATTCAACTGACAAGGCTTTCTCATCTCTAAAATCCTGAGGTATTTCTTCCAGTTCAACAGCATGAGATCGGAAATATTTCTTCAGCTGCAAAGTTTGTAAAATACTTCACTCCCTAGGTTTGCTCGAAGTCATTGCTTTTGCGCTTCAACTCGAAGCGTTTTAAAATTTTTCGCTAAGCAATGTTTCAAAGTAATGTTTAATATTTCTTTCGCACATTTCATAGACCTTATAAAGGAAAAGATTTCTAGATCTTCGGGTTTCCCTGAAAATTTCATGAATGTTTAAATTGCTGTGAGACTGAGTTTTAATTTTGGCAAAGCTCACCCGCATACTGTCAGTCGTTACATAAAAGTGGTGAGTATTTTTCAAATTTGGATTTCATCATCTACAGTGCTAACAATGAACTATCATAAGACAGTTTTGATAAAATTAAATTAAATCTCTACTCAGCACCGAAACTACATTTATGCTTATTTATCATGGGTTTTTTTTTAAATTTTTATTCTTGATCAATGTACAGAGAGCATTGTTTAAAGTTACGTCCAGACTCGTGCCTTGTATGTTTGTGTCATTATATTTATTCGTGCTTTGTTACTTTTTTTGTCGAGAATAATGTACAGACTATTTCTCAGCGTAGCTATTCATATCATTATGAAATCGCTGTTGGTCCTGATTGTGCCGCGGTCCGTTTCTTTGCTACATTCTTAGTTTATGTTATATTTATAGAAAATTGTATTGGCACATCACATGATAGCAGAGACGTCTTGTGGAAAAACGAAAGAAAAAAAAAATGGCATAAGTTGAATGAGCAGACATCCCAGGAAATGTACATAACTCAGGGGATTAAACCTCTGTTTGAGAATTTCTGCTGAAAAAATGTGACTCCTCGGATGTCTCAGATTAGGAATATTTGTCCGAAGTCACCTTATTTATTTTAGCCTTAAGCGTTGAGTGAATTTCAAGAGTCCTTACTTGTATCTTAATATCCATTCTTAAAGATTTATCTGCTATTAGATGGTATGTTCTATGGGCCTTGAAGTGTTCTTCTTGTCTAATTTTTTTTCAGTCGAAACAATTTCCTAACAGCATAATAATTTGAAGTGCTTGTCTTTTTGCTAAGCATTACATGATTCATTCACTGGCTGTTTAGATATTCACTTCAAAATTTTAAATGATATCTGCTTTTTATTGCAATTATTTCTTCTGTTGGCATAGTTACCCATTTAAATTGTGCAGCGAATACAAAGATTATTGAAAGTACTTTTAATATCAATGGTCACTGCAAATTTTGTTACTTAAATAATATAACAAGTGGTTCCTTTTGTGCCAAAGATTTTGAATCTTTGTTCAGCCATTAGAATCTGACAGGAACAAAAAAAAAAGGGTAAACTGGGATTTAGACGTCTTGGAATGTTGCTCATAGGAAGTATTGGTATACATACTAGCTAAGTCATGGTGAACATATATTATACAGACAATATATGTTTGACTAATATAACAATAGACGTTAACTACACATCACAAAAGGAAAAAAAAAGCTGTTATAAATATGTCACAGTGCATACCTGGTAACCACCACCCACATGGATATTTCTAAGAGCTGAGAAACTGAACTGCCAATTTCACCAGATGGAAGAACTGGTTTTTAGCTAGTGACTTAAAATAAAACTAAAGGACCCCCTCAGGGGAGAGGAGGCTCTGAAAGGGGTGGGGATGCTCATCATCTCGCTTTGGATTTTGGTCTCAAAATACCCAAGTGTAGAAAACTTTTTTGTGGCTTATTTTCCAAAATACTGTAAATGGCTGGATTTCTAGGTCAGCTTTGTGAGATCTCTTTAGCCAACTTTCATGGCTCAATAATCTCTTCGCAAAATATGTAAAATTTTTGTTGTACTTAAAAGTGCAGATGATAATAACTTGACCATGCAGCTACCAGTTTATAACATTGGTCAATTTTTTACTGTCAAGGCTCATGGATCGTGCAGCAACAAGTGTTTTTTCTCTTTTAGTTTCTTCTGGCTACAGCTGCTATAAAATAGTGCGATTAGATAATGTAAGCATTCTTTAAAAGATGTTAAGAATAAGATCAGAGAGGGCGAAGTAGACATTAGGACCAATATTTTTCTTGTGTTCCCAACAATAATAATAATAATAATAATTATTATTATTATTGTACTTGGGAAACATGTCCAAAATTCTGAGAGTAACCAATAATATTACCAACATTTAGTTGGAACTAAATCCCCCTGTTAGGGCCACATGCGAACATAACAATGTGTCCCTTGTTAAATAGTTTTTAAGTTTCTTAAATATAGATACACCAAAACAGCATTACCATGCATTGTAACTAAGCTCTTAAGGTCACCATCTGTTTTCTGTGAGGTTCATTCTACATGTAGTCCTGTAGAACTCCCTCTCTATCCCCTATAGATAGAACTCCGGATAAATATAAATTTACACCACTAAATATTGATATTAACTATAAACTCAATGATCAATATTCTTTTTTTCTTAACAGTTATAAGAAATAGGATTAAATAATAATCTAGTATTTTTTAATTAGCCTTTAAAGTCTTACAAAATCCTTTTGACACAACACTATGTTATTACTGTTAGACAGCTACTTCGGAATGTTGAATAATGATGATGTATTCCTATGCAAAACAATCTTGGCCTGAAGCTTGCATATGTCTTAAGAATAACAGTAAATTTTATGTGGTAGAAAAAGGGAGCATGTGATTAGCCAAATTCATTGCTGATTCTCATGTGAGCTTTAGATTTATTTCAATCAGTGACTTTTAACACAAACCTAAAATTGCAATGGCTGACTGTTTGCTTTAGCAATTGGGTGAATATAGATTCATTACTCCTTTTAAAAGAACAACATAGTTTATAACTTTGCTATGTAATGATTATACACATGCAGCTTATGAAGGTAGTGTCTAATCTTGCAAACTCCACTCCTTAAAAATTAAAAAATCTTTCAATTAATAACCAAAGGAAAAAAAGCAGTTTTGGATACACTTCATTTTCTTGGAATTGTATTATTACTGTTTTTCTGAGCTTTGAACTAGATGTTCAGGGTCAATACTGAACTACAAACTGTGTTGCAATATGAATTAAGAACTTAATTGGTAAAATTTAAGCTTGGATACTTGAAAATAGATATTTCAGGTGACAGGCATTAATTTAGTCATATTTAAATAATACCAACACCAAGTCACATACAATGATAGAAGACGCTAAGTATGTAAATTTGTACTGTTAAATTGAAACGGTGTTTACTTTAATAATTAATAATAGTTGAAAGCAAATGTTACATTAGGAATTTTAATGGCATAGATGTGTTATTTAACTTTCGAATGCTTTTCCAAGGTATGATGTCATGTTTTAATACTTCTTTGATAATACATATGTTGAATATTAATATTGAAATCCATGGTACAATGTACCCATTAGCTTTATTTTTAAATCATACAGCCATTAATATCAGCCGTTACTGTAGTGAACATTGTGAGTAAAAAAAGTGGTCATAAATTAACTCAGATATATGTTATTGAAAAAAAGGGTCAAAATAATACAATACAGGACTCATTCTTTCAAGAGTATTTTCATTTAATTTTGTCATACCTCAAACTTTCAGTTGGAATTTTCATGGTTGTATGTAAAAAATACCTGATATCAGTTCTATGTGTCATATTGCAGAGTGAGGTGTGAACACCGCCATGTATTTGATCAGAGGCTGTTAGATTCATGGCCCAATAACCCCAGGGTGAAAAAGACACTGCATAAAAGTAACTGGAATTAGACTGAGCTGTTCTGAAATTAAACGCAAAACAGAAAAGGGGCCGAGACTGTTCGTGACACAGCATGTCATGCCAAGATGTAGAACTGCCAAGTACCAATAACAAGCAAGTACAAGTGAATAACAGAAGTGATGTTATTAGCAAAAGAAAACAAAAGGAAAATTGTATCAACGACATGAAGATGCACAATTTTACTGAATGTTGCAGGTAAATATAGATTCTATTATTTCTTTGAGGTTTAAAAGTATCATTTATTGTGGAATAAGTGGATAGTTTACCTTTGTTACATTTAACAAGATTGATACTATTTGCTTTGTGATTTGAGCTGCAATTGAAATATACCATAATCAGGGCTTCTGATAGGATGCGCAAAAAAATTAAAGATTATGCTGAAATTTTTGGCCATATTATGCGTAAACATGCAATGATTATGCGGAAATTACACCGGATTATGCGGAAATTTAAACATTTATAGAACTAATAATTAGGCCCGTCCAATGTATTTACATGCTTATGGTAAATCAGGACTCAAAATTGCGACCAATACAGTCGCTTTTTCCCTTTGCGATTAAGATATCTGGCCGAGCCGCCAATTTGCGACCAGCATTCACCGTTAATATAAAAGGGTTGGTAATCGGCATTTTACCGAAACTTTTGCTAAAAGAAATAAAGCGATAAAGAAATATTTTGTTTCTTGTCATGAATTTTGTTTCAATTTGGAGATATGGAGCAAAATTGTGATGTGGTTCAACCACGATCCATTCCCTCGATCATTCACCATTTTCAGCGGTTTTTTACACATACGTATTGCGGGCTCCATGTTTTGTAAAACTTCATCTCAATGATTGTCCCTACTTTACCAGACTTACAAATGATGCAATTTAATTTTCTACTATAAATTGCAGCTAAATTTTCATACCTTGTTGCATTTTTTAAAAATTTCGAGCCTAGGGTTTGTTATAAAAACGGTTTTATAACATTCCCGAAAAATGAGTGGAAACTGCTTACGAACTTTCATCTTGCGAACGAAATGGCGTGTTTTCTTCAATGTTCAGGAAAATAAGCGTTTCAAAATAGTCAATCTCTTTGGCTTTTATGTTTGTGAGGATGGTAAGCAGCTGCTTTATCACTAATATCAGGCATTTCTTCAGTTTTATGCGGAAAATATCGTAATTATGTGGAGGATGTGGATTTTAGGGAATTATGCAGATCTGCATTGCCGCATCCTATCAGATGCCATGCATAATAATGTGTTTGTGAAAATCAGCTATTTGTCATTTTCAATAGGGAGCTTAAGCACGCGTGTTTTTGAGACGCGGACAGCAACCAGAACAGAAAATTTCGCGTGCCAGGACAGTGGTGTATCCCAGATTTTTGTACTAATCATCTCTAGTGGAGAAAAGATACTTAGCAATGCAAATGCGGTTGTGTGAAGACAAGCTAAAAGGGAAAACAGCTCACTTCCGGTTGCGGTCCGCGTCTCAAAAAAGCGTGTGCTTAAGCTCCCTAATGTTGTTCATTGTTTATATTCAACTCTTTCTTCTTAGGGATTTTTTATTGATAGTTGAAATCATCAGGTATCAGTCAAAGAGAAATTAGGTGGTACTCTTTGGGTAAAAGCAGTATTATATTATTATGTTTATGCAAGTCATTTTTGTTGCAGAAACTTAAGTTGCTTTTCAAGTAAAAACTTAAGTGTTAAAGTTTGGACAAGTTCAAAAGCCTCAAATTGGGACATCATGTTTACAATGTGCTGAAATTGCACTTGGTTTGCACATACCAGTTTTTAGTGATTTGCAACTTTACCCTGGGGAGCAGGGCTGGTGCAGTGATGAGAGCACTCGCCTTCCACCAATGTGGCCCAGGATCGATTCCCAGATTCTACGCCATATGTGGGTTGAGTTTGTTGGTTCTCTACTCTGCTCCGAGAGGTTTTTTCGTGGGGTACTCCGGTTTTCCCCTCTCCTCAAAAACCAACATTTGCAGGCGTAGCTCAGTTGGCTAGTGCGGGGCTTTCAGAGCAAGACGTCCCCAGTTAAATCCTCGGTGACTTCAGCGTCTGTTTCGACCTTCCTCTGATCCGTGTAGCTATAGCTTTAAATATCCGTGAAGTGGAGCACTGACAGAGGGAGGGGGGTAAAAGGCGACCGTCGGCTTCCATTGATAGCAGTTTCGTAACTGAATGAACTACCGACGTTAAATAAATTGACTTTACAAAAATTGCATGTACACGTATCTAGGATGTCCGCACAAATTGAGGATTTTTGGTTTGGTTTTTTAGTCATTTATACTCAAGTTTGACCAACGTTATGGAAGGGAAGCATTTGCAAGTGATCAAACAGTTGATATAAAAATTTATGGATACTTGTTATAATAACTTATCTTAAAGAAATAAATCCATGCAAGAGAATTTTAGAGGGGTTTTGGAGAATAAGGGAAAAAAGCTTGTTTAAAGTTTGGGAATTAGGAACAAAAACAGATCAATCCAAGGGAAAAAAAAAAAGCTGGGTACAAGCTGGGAATTCAGGCCAATTTTGAAGTGGTCAGTATAAAATACCAACTGCAGACAAGGATCCAGGACAAAGTTGTTCAAAATCTGTTTAACCCTAATCCCAGGTTAAGAATTAAACAAGGAGTTTATTTCTCTACTCCCAAATGTTGTTCAACGCTGATATTCGGCAAAATTTTACATTACAGGAAGCCAATCTTGAAAAACAAAAATAAGCAAGAGGAACGTCACCAAAAAGTTGAAAAAATTAATATGGAACCAAAATTTCCGCTAATCCTGGATTAAGTTAATCGGCTTTCAATCAACCGGGCTTTGTTGTTCAAAGACTGGATGACTTTATCCGGTAGATAGATCACTAGTTAACTGACAGTTTTAATCTGTGCAAAGATTTCAGTATTTGCTCAAGTAACCATAAATATGCACTCTCTGAACTCATATAAATATAGGTGGGAACAAAAGCTTTGGCCAACGATTAACGTGAAGTATATTTTATACTCTGGATTGTGACTTATTCACTGGATAAAGTAATCCAGCCTTTTAAACAACTCAGAGGCCAGTGTGTGCAGCAGCGAAAAAACCCATTTTACCCTAAAATAATACCAACCTTTGGCCTTTAGAAACATAATTTTAGGCCAATTTTTTTTTTAAGCCTAACCTTGTCATAGGTCGAGGGTTTGGGTTTTTTCTGCAGTCTGTAGTAGGCATGTTACACTGACCGATTTTGAAAGGGAAGTTTACAGGCGATTTGCTTACAGGTCAGGTATGGCTCCAGCTTCTAGTGACGACTGATCCCTCGCATTTTTTATTCACTCTGGTCTTATTGAAAGGATCTGGTCAAAAAATGAATAAAGAAATTTAACATAACTGAATTAATATATAGAGGACATTTAGTGTCAGTTCCCAGGTATGTCTATGAAAGGCACGCGATAATGAAAGTTTCTTTATATTTTTCATATAGGATGTGGATGTGCTCGCACTGCAGCAAGAGCTTCGCGTCCTCGCGGGCCCTGAAGATCCACGAAGTGAAACAACACGAAAACGCCACGCGCCATGTGCTTAAATGTGGCACGTGCCACGAGGAATTTGAGCACGCGAATCTTCTACACATCCACATGCGAGTGCATCACAATGTCAAGGTGCGCTGTCCACGCTGTAAAGACATTTTCGAGCATCCTAGCGGTTTGAAGCTCCATATCAAGGCGCATCATTCGGAACCAGTGTGTGTTGCTTGTGGGCTGAAGTTCGATCACGATAAGCTGCTTCGCCTTCACATGGAACATTATCATAAGATTAACGGCAAGGGCGTGAAACAGAATGCGAACAGGAAAGGAGCGAAGGTTATTGTGCAAATGAATCCAACAGGTGATGCAGTGACAGGAGAGGCGTGCGCGGATGGTGAGCATGAAGATAATGGGATCGCACCAAGACAGAGTCCTGGGCAAATGAATGGAACGGCGTCAAGTGGATGGGAGTCTCATCAAGTGAATGACTTTGATGAGGAGGCGATGTCAAATGACAGCAGTGATTCAAGAGAGAATGGTAGCACAGACGGCGAGGCAGGGGACGTAGACGTCGACCAAGGTAGCGACAGTGAAGCTGCTGAAATAGACAACACTAGAGAACAACACGATTTCCCCTTGGCAGCGGGGATGAGTGAATCTGAGAGCTCCTTGGTGAGGGTGGATAGCAACTGTTGTGAGGGAGTGGCTAGAGAAATGGACCTGAAAAGAGCGAGTCCTGGATATAGAGCAAATAACGGCTGTCATGAAGGTGTGGTTAGAGCAATGGATGAAAAATCAGGAATTTCAGGATTAATGGTACAAAGCGACAGTCACGAAGGGGTTGTTAGAGAGATAGACCAAAAATCAAGCAGCTCAGGATTTAGGACGGAATGCGAAGGAGTCTGTAAGAGCTCGGGATTAAGAACGGAAACCGAGTACAGCGAAGGAGATGTCAGAGAAAAGGAGCCGAACTTGTCCCCATCATTTGTTGAACGTAAGGACGTTCCAAATCAACAACAGCGTTCTTCTGTCATTGTTACCACCGGCCGCGTCTCTCCAGTTTCACCACCGCGACAATACCTAAAGCAAATAGCGGAAGAACCCGAGCAAGCTTTCAAAGAATCAGTGACTGCTACTGCATCTCCTCCCGACTGGGATCGTGCTAGTCCAAATTGTAGCCCTCATTCCCTCGCGGCATCTTATACGGGATCCTTTCCTGGGTCTCCTGCGTCCGCAACATCAGAGGGCGAGAACGGCGACTCGGAGTCCACTAGTCACAAATCGCTCGCGGCAAAGCGCGTCACTTTACGGTGTAATCGATGCCAGGAAGAATTTGTGTCTAAAATGGAGTACCTTCATCACTTGATTTCGCACCAAAAGGCAGATGTTAGCACGACGCAAAGTGAGTTCAATCCAGAAAATGACACTATTCAAAAGCTAAAATCGAGTTTAAGAATTAAGATGGAAGCGAGGCGAAGGGATAGCCTGACTGATGATGGCAATCAAGGATTTAACACCGAGAAAAACGCTTGTGGTGAAACAAATAGCTCGATGTCCGGCAATCATACGTTGGGTGCATCGAATCAAACCAGTCTTCGCATCGGTACAGAAGATCCGTCGCGTAGTTTTACCCTGGCATGCACGCTATGTAGCAAGGAATTCCCTGACATGGGAGAACTAAAAGCTCACATGGAAAGTCGACACAAGAAACCTCAGTGCATAGAGTGTGGACTGAAATTTGACCACAAGAACTTGTTGAAGATTCACATGAACTCCTATCACAGCTCCTTAGAGATGCTGCAATGCTACCATTGCAGCAAATCGTTTGCAAACCGTTCGGAATTCGTTACCCACGTCACCTCCCACGAAACCTCTCTCGGTAAAACGAAGGAGATCCGAGGCGGGCATAAACCACTCCGACGAATATCGAGCGCTCCTATTGGGGGTCAAAATCAAAATCGCATTTCCTCCGAAAAGCAGTTGTTTCTAAGAGATGATCAGAGCGATGTTTTGAGTCATGGAAGTGATGCAAAGAATCGAGTGAACGAGAAGCCAACTTTGATCCGCTCTAATCATTTCAAGAGCCCATTTGATCATTTGCAAACTTACTGTGATCAGCGGTTTTCACCGTTTGGTGTATTACGCCAACGTCGAGAAGAACCGCGAGAGTGGTTTAGCAAAGAGAGCGCTAACGTCTTGGTAGGCCCCGAGGCAAGGACGAGGATTTTTCTACCGAAACGTCACGGAGCAATCGAACCAGATCCTCAACTTGTAAGCGGTCAAAAACAGAGAGAGGCGGAAGATTTGACAAGACATTCGCCTGTGGGAAGTGAATCAGACCGTGACTCTTTCACCAAAAGGTTGACGACTAGGTTGGAAGCCGTTAAGCATCCATTGTCAGCATTTACCGCTTACGAGAGAACTGATTGTCCGAACGAACTTCCGAAGCACATGTCAAAAGGAAGGGCAAGGATAGAGCGCGAAGCTCTTCCCCTTTGTGGACCACCACCGCTTATTCCTGTTGTTCACCCGAGACTTTCTGGAGGATTCACTCGACAATCGGGAACTGCAGTTTTGAGAGCACATCAACCCGTCACAAGGACAGCATCAGCAAACTCAGCGCTGAGTAATCCAAGAGTTCTGCCTTACCCCGCCCTCTCCTCTCTCGAGTTGCACCGAGCAGTTCGTGGAGGCCCGGTACGGGAATCCACTCGGGAAGTCCCTCGAGAACCCCGGGAGAAGCGCCCTCAAGAGCCTGCCACTCGTGAGAACATTAACAACATCACCAAAGAGGCCCTTCTCAATTCGTTGTCCTTGAAAAGGAGAGCAAGTGCCCCAGAACTTGGGACTCTTGCAAGACCGCTTGCAGAGCCCCAGCGCTCAGTGGTGCCTGAATCATCGACACTAAAACACCTTCTTAGTGATAATGGCCATACATCTGAGAACAGTGAAAGCACACTAGCCTCACCTCCTCGTCAACCCAACGAGGGTTATCAACCAAGGCGTAAACACCAGCGTGATTTTACGTGTCATCACTGCGGAATTTGTTTTGGTCACAAGAAACTGCTTAAGATTCACTTGGATTGCTATCACGGATCAGCCCAAGATCTTCAGTGTCTTCGCTGTGAAAAGAACTTCCCCAGTCGTTCAGAGTTTCTTGAACATTTGATGTCCCACGAAGGCGGTGACGAATTATTAGCGTTTCAAAGAAAACGCTTAAGGTTGGATCGACGAGCTTCACTACCCCACGGAGAGACCGTTATTCGGCGCGAACTTAATATGAACGTCTTTCAAGCAACTTCCTTTCCTAAAGAAAAAGCCGAACAGCGAGGTCATGAACTTGCGAATCATCAAGGAAGATTTCAACATCCCTTAAAAGGGGAATTAAGACAGCGGGAAGATGAAAAAAACCATGAGTATTCTCACCCCGAGAACACGGACGTGAAGCGAGAATGTGAAATCTCCGGGGTCAAGTCTAACACTGAGAAGAATAACGAGGACGATGGCGCGAACTTTTGCTTTGTTTGTGGCCAATCTTTTAGCAACGGCAAGAAACTCGAGCAGCACATTTCCTCACACGCCGTGGTGGACAAAAACGGTCGATACTGTTGTTCTTTGTGTCACAAAACGTTTGATCATCACCGTAAGCTGGAGATACACACTCGAAGCCACACAGGATTCAAACCGCACAAGTGCGAACTGTGTGGACGGTGTTTTCCGTACTATAGCTCTTACTATTATCACAAAATGACCCATACTGAAGATCGACCTCACAAGTGCGAGATATGCGGAAAGGGCTTCATACAGACCAGGTATCTGCGCTCTCACATGAAGACCCACAAAGAGCAAGATGGGTGGGCCAGTGATGAGGAGGTTAACGTCGAAAGCTTTCCTGATCAGATCAAGACCAGCGACAGCGCAGAGACAACAAGCAAGTCCTCACGTGGCGACACTGAAACTATGGTTAAGGTAGAACCCCTGAATCAAGAGGATGTGGCAGTTTCTTCGAGGGCCTTAGAGGAGCAAGACACAGCAAGAATATTGTGTAGTTTTAAGACGAGTAGCAGTATTGCTTTACCTGAGCAAAGGTCGCCGAGTGACGTCCGGCCTGTCGACTCAACTCGAGAAGAACCCTCGTGTGCCGAAGAATCTCAGAGTTTGGATAAACCGGGAGAGACCGACAGATGTCAGGTGTCTGTTAGTAACAGCGATGCCGACTGCGCTGATCGTATTCAAGTCGTAAAAACTGCGGTGGAAAATCTCACAAGCTCATCTAATGAAAGCCTTCCAAAGGTAAAGAAAAAGAAATATAAATGCAAACATTGCGAAAAGAACTTCAGTTCTTACAGCAGTCTTCATGTTCACGTGCGCATTCATACTGGTCAGCGGCCCTACTCCTGTAATCATTGCTTCAAGAAGTTTACGCATTCCAGTGGATTGAAGCGTCACGTGAGGTGTCACACTGGGGAAAAGCCTTATCCATGTCCAGCCTGCCCTTCTGCCTTCGCAGATCGCGGAGCCCTAAAGTCCCATATCAGAACTCACACGGGAGAGAGGCCATTTGTCTGTGACTTATGCAATAAGACTTTTACTCAGCCCAGCTCTCTTCGCGTACACAAGAAAACTGTCCACGCAAATGAGTTTTTTTCATGAAAAACAATGACACGTTTTCAATTTCCTTAGACTATTGTTACTTTTCCGATCTCTTTTGCAAATCGTTTATCCAGTAATGTTAAATAATCTCAGACAGTGCAATTTGTAAGAGTGGTGTATGGCGCTGTGAACATTTTCGACGCGACTATCTCAAAGGCGAACAATAATTATTGTAGTGATATTAGTATGGGGTCGGCGACCTCCGTTTTCAAAGCAGCAAACAACGTAAATTAAAACCTAACTTATATAACATTTGTAAATTGTGTGATTATAAATTACCAATATTTCAACCACGGATAAGAAATGCGTCAAGGAACCGCGGACTCTCTTATTTATGCGCTTCTCACTTTTTTAAACGTACAAGATCGTTTTAAAAGAAAGTCGTGGTAACAGTGAGCGGTCATAAAAATATAGAGGATATTACATGG
>NC_090874.1:15358695-15371195 GCF_036669935.1 Montipora foliosa | reverse complement strand
AAAAGAAACTATAGAGCGTCAAAATCGTGAAGTGCACGAGGATGTCATTAGAAAAACGCTTTTCCTCACGTTGTTTTCGGTTCGTTGTATGACGTATGCATACGAAAATGAAAACCAGGAACGTAAGCCAACACAAGCAAACCTTTGGCGTGTGTTCAGGTTGCCTGAACAGAATGGTCGCAAACCGACTTTTGACGTCATTTTTCCCTTGACCCAGCTAATTCAAGATTTTAAAGTTAGAAAAAGCGGACAGATATAAAATATATTTTACATGAATATATTTTACATGAAGGCTTACAATTTGGCAGGTCAAGTGATCAGCAAACACACCATCGATATATAAAGAAAAAAAAGTTATTTTTTGATCGAAGAAGCACTTGAACCTGACAGATCATTTAGAGTCCTTGGATTCTTCAAGCACGCACACTTTAAGGAGCGTAACCTAACGGAACGATCATGGCGAGCGTGTTTCAATGATGACGTCCCCAAAGCATTTATTTGCAGTTACATTCTGTCAATTCAAAGTAGTTCTCAGGGCGCATGCCTCTGGGAAATTGATTAAAAATCGGTAAAGTTTCTATTTTCACACAAAAAATAAGCAACATTATTTCAGGCTAGTTCTTGACGCCCTCCCACGTCATTGTCAGACGGGATCTTCACATCCTGCCTTCACTTTGTTGTTAGGAAGGTGGTAGATCATTTCTGAGAACAGGAGACTTATGTGCCTTGAGAAACAAAAAAATCACACATGCTTGGATCACCAGTCATCTTGAGGCACTAAAAGAGAATAGAAGGTCTTGTTAAGTCTGTTGTTTAAGTATGATTACACCGTTGTCACTTTACTTTAAGTTCTTTATTACAGAACAGTAACAAGAGAAATTTGAAAGAGAAAGATAGGGATTCAAAAATTCATTTTTTTTCCTGATGCAAACCTTTTTTTGGACTGTTGAAAAAAAAACGTTTGATTGCAAACATCACGTCCTCCAGTTTAAAATTGCGGGAGAGAAGGTTTCATTTAAAATAAATAAGGTTTGTGACCGCTTCGCAGCTCGGTAAATATCCAACACTAGCCAGCACAACTTCAGTGAATAGTTGCTAATTATCCAACACCAATTCCATTTCGGCTAAATGGAGGTTTATCCGGAGGAATGCGGTGTGCACCCTTCAAAACACCAGGAGCAGCGATAAACAAGACATCGAAATGACGCTTTGATTGAGTTAATTCTAAAGTTGTAATGCACAAGAAGTAGGGCCTAGCATTGATCTTCACGATCTAATTCTGAGCACTTCTTTCTTGTAAGTGGAAACCACTATTGACAGTTATGGATGCAGGTTAACGTAAACTGAAAATTTCATATTCTTTTAACTTTATCTCGCAAACAGATCGTATCCTTTAAATCCGTGTTTGACGCATCACTAGCTCATTTGGTGCTTTCCTTTAGTCTTTTCTTCGAAGTGTGAAGTTAGACGAAATTCATGTAATATTGGGGAGTTTAAGCACGCGACGTTTTTAAACTGCGGAAGTCAACCGGAAGTGAACTGTTTTCCCTTTTAACTTGTCTTGTCACTACCACCTTTTACATTGCTAAGTACCTTTCCTCCATTAGAGATGATTAGGTTAAAAATATGGGAGACACTACTGTCCTGGCATGCGAAATGTTCATTTCCGGTTACCGTCCGCGGCTCAAGAACGTCGCACACTTTAACTCCCTGTTAACTGAATCGAAAACCTGTTTAAATGAATCTATTTTTTAAAATACCCCACCCCTGCCTTATCTCTCAGACCAATCGGGAGGTGTAATCTTCCGAATAAAGGACGATGAAATGAGTTTGGGCCAACTTCGACCAAACGGCTTAGAAACTTTGAGCAGACTCGATTTTCATGAAGAGGTAAGTTACCCATTGATAAATATTGGTTTCTTCACGTTAAGTGTTGACGTACAGCATTTTCGCACGAGTAGGCTGTTATAAGATAAAGTTGGCCGCAAAGGCGAATAACTAAGCAAACCATTCCTCAAACGACCAGTCACTTCCCTTTCACTTCACGTTACGCGAGATAAGTAGGACTCAAGTCCTATGAGTCAACCTTTGCGCGCGTATCTTTCTATTTTTAGAACGGTTAGAATGGCCGATCGGAATAAAGTTATTGTAAAACGAAGACAAAAATAGCAACAACAATGCATGAAATTTGTGCAAATTGATGTAAACGTGAGTCTCCTGCTGAAGGGTTAGTTCTAAAAATGGAAAGATAAGCGCAAATGTTGACTCGCGGATATAGTGCATAGGGAACCTCCTGGTCACGGACTCCTGTGTTTTAACTCAGTAGGGAATTCAGATCAAGTAGAATAGGTTCACTCTGACGAGTTACTGAGTCGAAACAGAAGTATGCGCTTTTTGAGAAAACCAACATCCATGACAGAAATGAGAAGAGCTTCGTTAATGAAATTTTCGAATCATTTTTAACAAGGAAGTATTCAAAGAGAGTGATATTCGTCGAAATAATCGAACGCTAACCGTTTTGACAACAGTGCTAGAGACTAGATAATGTATAGAAGCCATAAGCTCCAACATACTGAGTCTTGTTGAGCTGCAACGCTACTCTTATTGGGGAATATACAATTCAAGGTTTCCTTTAAAACGGCGCGTTTTTCCTATGGTCCAAGCGATGTGGATATTACAACGTGTTATTTTCAGGATATGTCCAAAATTCTTTAGACAAAACTTATATGCAACTCTTTCCATATTTCATATAGTTAAGCTGTAACAGAGTAAAACGCAGGGGGACCTTTCCCTGTTGTGGCCATTTTTCTTTAATGTCTCATGCCACTTGTCGTCTCGGTCTTTCAAATTTAGCGCCATTGCACCCGTGAATATCCCGGATCAGGATGTGTCACACAATTCGGCGCGATGGTCAGTCAATGTTGACCGATGCCCCCGCCCATTTTCCTTCCAAGTTCCTGCTCTGATGGCTTTGCTTGCCCGTTTGTTCCCTTCTTATCACCACTCTACATTAAGGCAACACCCGAGTTTGTTTATTGTGTTTCCTTATGTGTAATCAACTATATCATCTACGAGCTAGCAAGCGTTCCCACTCTCTGAATACAATAGTCACAACAAACCTACCTTTTCGTTTGCAAGATGTAAGATGCACACAAAAGCAATGGAAACTGACAGATTCTTCGACATGTTCTTGGACAGTTTTCCAGGAAGCTGAGCGTAAAGGTCTTTGAATGACTGGGTTTGCATTACCCTGCTTTCATCCTTTTGTCTACTGTCCGCGGGATCTGGTGGAGCATTTTCCTGCGTGGAAACATACCAAAGCACAGATGTTTTACGAGACATCTGGTTTGTCTCTTCTACTGGGCAAACCTGCCCAGAGGGAAGGAGCACGAACAGGACTCGAGGTCCTATGCGAGGTGCTCCACCCTACCCTATCCAGACCAGAAAGACCAGACCACAACACCGGGAACTACATGCCCTTCTCTTTACGACAAGTGCAATGTGCGGGTTCTTTTACGTCCCACAGGATTATGAACATTGAAGGGCTGTGAGACGGGACCTCCGGCTTATCGTCCTTATCCGAGAAGACTAGAGAGTCTAACCATTTGCAGATGTAATTACAAAGGCAGCACGTTCTCCTCAGTTATTTAAAGACCCTGAGTGTTGGTCCGGCCGGAGTTGAACTCACGACCTCCCGCGTGACAGCCCGGTGCTCAACCAACTGCGCCACCGGTGCGCGGTGATGTCCAATGCCATGTGATGTTACCGTTAATCCTTTTTGATCATTACCGATAAGGGAAATCGTGTAGATTTACGAGTACCAGGCGAATCAATCCACAATAAAACAGAAACAAGTCCTGCATCTGCATGGAGAATGAATATCAGTCAACGAGCGCGTAAATAATTGGAATGTTATACAAACCTTGTCTTCCACAGAACCTTGAGTGAGAATTCCCCACATGGCGGTCTTCAGTCTCTTCACATCCATCTTCTTCGCAGTTTTAGCATAACCAATGTCAATTTTCTGAACCTGTGAGAAATTAAATGAAACGGAATAAAAAAACAATAAGGGGAAAATGGGCGCATGCGTATTGTTTACGTAAATTTTCAAAGGTGGGACAAACCTTATTCGGTTGAGCGACCAAGCCATCGCCCGCGAACATGGTTAGATCCACCCCACTCTCGTTCGTGAAACTGAGGCCCTGGGAAGAGTCGGCTAAAGTCGTGTCTTGGGATAAAGGAAATTCCGCTTGCGTAATATCCTGGCCGGGAAGTGCGTTTCCAACGTCAGCACCATCGAACCCTCCATCGTCATCATCGTCACCACAATCCTGTCAAAATGGAAGGATTTGACACTTTCAAAATGAGGATAAATGTAATTCAGGAAAAGTTAAAACTAAGCCAGCAGTTTTGCCTAGGATATTTGGGGTCTCCAGAGAGGTTTGCAGGACATTGTCATGTATTTTGGCTCGAGATGCTTTTTCGCTTGCTTTCTTTTTTTCCTCCCTCCCTCCCATATTTAGTGGTAAGAATACATTCCACACACTGGGTTTTCTCAGTGATGCGTTGGCAGGTGCCTGGGAGGTGGACTGTGGCTCGGCTGTCATGGTGACCTCCTTGCTGCTGAGGAAACTGCTGCCTCCTCTCTTGAGACCTTTTCAGCACCTACCGTCCCATAAACTGATGTCGTGTTCTAACTAAAGGTAAACAACTTGACTGATATTTGAAACAACTGAAAGAGCTTCATCTATAGGAACTATTTTGAATCTGTCAAAACAAGGTAGCCATTCCAATGACATGTCAAGCTGCAAAAGATGGTGGCTCTTAGTTTTGAATCTTCGTATGTAATCGACGAGTGACCATTCAAATGAACCGCGCGGAACTTTCCTATGGCCTGTCTATTGATTATCTGGTTGCTCTAGAGGGAGTGCAATCCTTAGATTCCGTGAAAACAGGTGGATACTACAAACGAATAATTGAAAGCTCCACCTTCCCGAGACCCATCAAGTAAAAACCACAAAATATATCTTTACCGTGCCACGGAACGAAGAACAGTGATATAAATTTTTGCGCAAAATCGTGCATGGCAATGGACACTCCAAGTAATGCATTCCTGCTTTTGAGAAACCCACAGCAATCGACTCAATGGGTAATTTCCGACATAACTTCGGCATTTTTTTCTTAAAAGCAGTCTTCTCTAGGAAACCAAATGCGCCCTTTGCAGCTGGCGATCACATGGTACAAAAGCCGCCAAACTTGAGAGCAAATTGTGCACTGGGACATATAAAACAAAGCAACTTAATTTAAATTTTCTGCTTTAAATATCCCAGTGCGCAATAGACCTTATTCACGATGGCCACCATTTTGGATTCGCTATTATCATGCAAATTGGCTACACACTTCTGAGGGGGCAAACAACACAAGTTCAAGAGGTTATAGCCAACATCTTAGCCACACATATGATTTCTTTCACGTTCATTAAATTTTTAGTAAAATAGAATGATTACACAAGTTACTTCGATGTTTTTTTAGTAAAAAATGAGCAGATAACGAAGTAGAAAGTCAAAATGTCAAATGCAATCAAAAGATATAAAATTATTATAAAAGGTACTTAATTCTAAATTCTAAAACGTACTTTTAGTAATGTTATTTCAATATTTCGAGGAGCCGATTTTCCACCGATTGTCTTCTTTCCAATAATTGCCCCCCAGCATAACACATGGCTAATTTGCATGACAATTTGGAAACCAACATGGCGGCTATCGTGAATAAGGCCTATTTGCTCTCCAGTATGACGGTTCTTGTACCATGTGATCGCCAGCTGCAAAGGGTGCATTATTAGCAATACACTGGAACAAAATGCGTTTCAAGCCTCATGGAATTTCGTGCTGGGACTCGCCTGCAAAACGAGGCTAAAGTAAACTTTGAATTAACTTAGTACAGTTCCTACATTACGTGATTACCTGCAAGTCCGGACAGAAATTAACACAGTCGTTTGCATTCTCGTAGTTATACCAAGCAGAGCCTGGTGAGAAAAAACAAAAAAAATACACATTTTTTTTAAAGTAAAGCCTGATAGAGCACTGTGGTAGTTTCATAGCTAGTTTTCACGTTATGTCTTTTATGTCGCAATGTTGGTGGACGAAAAACAAAAGATTTCTCATTGGCTCCTTTTGTTCGTCCACCAGCAATTGCATATTGCAGCATTGTTATCTGTGTCTCTAGAGGTTGGTTGCAAACCACCTATTAAATGTAAACAGAAACCCATAAGGGTTGAAACGTGTAACGCGCGGTCACTGCTTGCGAATATTCAGTGCGAACCGATTGGCTGAATGTTTCAGTGCTAAGTACCATATTTGGAAACCCCTCGCTCTTGTTGTTCCAAATATTGTACTTAGCAAAATGAATGTTCAGAAGCTTGTTTCCCAGCACACAAGGGGCCGTTACACGTTTCAACCCTTATGGGTTTCTGATGTAAACGTTCATGCAATTAATAGACCGTCCTTAGGGCGGATGAATCAAACGATTGAAAGAATCTTAACTGGCTGGAGACAGATCAGATGGATAACTAAACTTGCAGCCGAGAAGATGAACGGTGACCAGCCCGAAGAACTTCTGCTGATTGGTAAGAGCAAGATTTCACCACCGGAAGTCAGGATTGTGAGCTGAAATGCGCTTCTAACATCCGGGCCCAACCCTAGCCTAAAATCTGTCCTCAGACGTAATCTATAACCCTTGCCCAACCAAACCTAACAGAGGAAAACCTTTTAAGGGTTTTTAGAAAATCGCAGATACGAACTTTGCTTAGGCAAAAACGAAGGGAAAACCTGAAAAATCCATGTTTGAACGGGATTTGAAACAACGATATCTGCGATACCGGTGAAGTCCTCAACAAGTTGAGCAAAAAGGCCAGTTTCGAATTCTCACGGATAGACTGGATCTAGCATGAGGGTAAGCGCTTTCCGAGCCAATGACCCAACACGCCGGTGCTTATACCCGGTTTCCGTAGCATTAAGCGACTAGGAGTACTTTTAACTCCCCCCTGGATGGGATGCTAGTCCATCGCAGGGTTACCCCCCAGCATTAAATTCCCCGGTACCCATTTATACACCTGGGTGAAGAGAGGCACCGTGTGAGTAAAGTGTCTTGCCCAAGAACACAACACAATGTCCCCGGCCAGGTCCCGAACCCGGACCACTCGATCAGGAGTCGAGCACACTAACCATGAGGCCATCACGCCTCCCATCATGAAATAGAGGCTAATGCGGGGGAAATAATTTGCATATGAAAAGAGATTCCACCGCATTAGGCTCCATTTCATACTCGATCCAATCCAACCGTTAGAATACGATACTGGCGAATTAGCAGAATACCAACAATCATGTCTCTTCATATTCAGATCCTCCAAGGGTTTATTACGTACTCAAGAAATAACCAGCGCCCAATTGGCTTGAAAGCGAGCACTGCACTTGTATCGTAGAGGTCATGGGTTGAAATTCCATTCAAGATAAACATTTTCGGGCTTTCATGTCGTTACCGCTTAATTAATGCTGATAACTTCAATGATGATGATATAAGAATCTTAATTATTATTTCCGCAGTTCCAATGTGTCTAGCAAAACCTCTACAACGGTGAATGAATGGCTACAACTGAGAGATCCGATCCCTCATAATTACCTACCATCGTCTCTAATATCTGTTTGAGCTTGCACTTGACGTTTTACCTTGGAGAGAGGGCAAGCAAATGAAAAATGTAACGTTAATTGCTATTTTGCCGGAATGTAGCAGAGGCCTGGGTGAGACTGGCAGTTGCTTGGAGGGCCACGTAATCGCGGTTCGTATTTTGCGATCATTAAGCGAGAGTGAGGCATTAGAACTACGGTCAGCCTTCGCCGCGTTCACAACTGAAGTTTCGTTGATTGTTAAAACGAGCTGAAAGAATCTTTAATACCTTCGTTAGGCTGTATATGACAGCAACCATTTACATTAAATAGTGACTTTCAATGAGAATACCGTAAAACCCCGAGGGTCGCACCACTGCATGGCCAGGAGTGCGCGTTCCCCGGTTTTTCAAACTGCTGTTGTTTTAGGGTTTTACGTGTCCGGCTCATTGGTCTTCCCATCATGCTCGAGTGAATGTAAATAAATGGCATCGTGGTTTGGCTGGCCAACGCGCCCACATATCATCAAGCTCAAGTATCCGGTTGAGTAGTGGAGGTAAAACCGGTGTTCATCATCAGCAACCTCACAATTTCCCCGCTAGAGGTAATTCCTAAAACTATTTCCTGTACTCACCATTATTTTTGGCTTGATGAAAAGTCTGAAGAGCTTATCAGCATCATAATGGAGGTCGTCAGGTAATGTCGTTTTGTCTGCCGTGTATTTTGCAAGAGTTGCTTTCGATAAAGTCGTAGCCGCCTGGCAAGAGAGTAAACACAATGCACAAATTGCTCCCCAAGTAAGACTCACACGTACGAGTTAATTTTGCAAAACTAGCCGTGACGTAAGTATTTTCCCGGGAGTGTCACTGTGCGCACTATCATTGGCCAGTTTACCAGTAAGGCTCGCTAAATTTATAAAGGCTCCCGCAAACGAGAAAACGCTGTTTCGCGAAATGTTTCCTCGGCGCGCAAACGAGGAAACAGTTGCTGAGGAAGCAAGCTGTTTCTGGACAAATTCAGAAACACATTTGCTTCCGCAACAAATATTTTCTGCCGCCGCAAAGGGGGAAACATTTGCTTCCGCAACATTGTTGCCTCGTTTGCGGGTGCCTTAAAGTTTGTTTTTGTCGCTTGATTCAAGCATCTCACTGACCTCGTTTTCCGGAGCTCAGCCTCAGCTTTACGACTCCGTGCCTTTATAGTTCAATTTACAACCCGACAGCATCAAAGGAATTAATGGTTTGGCAGACAACTGCATGAAAACCACTTTAACAAAATCGAATAGTTGTAAACAAGTTAAATTTTCAGGTGAAGCTATGATCCTCGCAGTTATGACCGCAATTTTTGCAATTGCGTAAAGAAGCCTGAAAAATTCAGGACTTCAACGAGTTTGAACCCGTGACGTCGCGATACCGATAGCGTTTCGTACAACAAACAAATGCGAAATCTTCAGTCTTAGGTCGTGTTCTACTGGAATCAATCGTTTTTAGTTGGTTGTGTTGGTTGGGTTTTTTAGTCTTCTATTCGGAAAAAACCGTTTTCGGTTGGTTTGGTTGATCAACTTTTTCAACCGGCATCAAAGTAGGTTGAAACGGTTGAAAAAGCGTTGGCAGTAACCGCTGTCGTTTACGCGGGCCATTAAAAGTCAGCCGCGGGCTCGTGCTGTGTTGCTTTCCTTCAACTTGTCAACGCTGAGAAGTCTAGTAACAACTATTCCAAGGAGTTACCGCGTTTCAACCGAAAACGGTTGGAAAAATGTTCTATTAACCCATTCAACCTAAACTGGTTGCGGCTGAAACGGTTGATCCCAATTAGCAATAGAACACGACCTTAATCTACATCCTTTCCTTTCTCACTTTCAGTAAATTTTTATGGTCGCGGAAGAAAGATTTACCCTTCCTTTAGCAAAACTGTTTGCAAAATCCACTTCACTGTCAAACTTCAGACTAAAAGGCTGCTTCTTTGTTCGCTTTTTCTTGTTCTGTTCATCTGGTAAGGCTGAATTCACACCTGCTACAATGTGAAGAAAAAAAATATACTTTGAAAAATTCACAACAAGCTCATTCTACGTAACCGTGCAAGTTGATCAATGATAGGCCTTTTTACGGTAAATCGATGATTTTGAAAGTCGGTGAACCAGCGATTGAAATAAACTGCACATCTTTGAGTTTCCAATGTCAGAGAACTTGTGTTATTAAACACGGCAGTCACTTCCTGTCTTCTCGTCGGCTAACTGAAGATCCCTATTCTGGGCATAAAAGTAACTTACAGATTTGTTAACAATCTGCTAATTCAGCGACCTGTGGGTTACCTGAGCACTATGCTTGGGCCAAGGGCATTAAACTGTTCGTTTTTGTTCTACCAATCACAAAAAGAAATTCGATACTTGCTTATTGACAGGGCTTGGTTCCCGGATTGTCTCTTTATGTTCATGATCCATAGAAGCACAAAATTTGAGACTGAGCTTTTAAAGTGCACCTTAACTCAAATATTTTTTATTCCTAATATAAATCTCCCCATCAAAAGCAAACATATGCCACCATTGTTACCCAGAATTTCGCTTTTTCTGTGCCGTGCAAGCCACGTGAACTTGGCAGAACTTGTAGCAGTAATTTGGACCCACGACCGTGACACGAGAGGCATGGGTCTACTCTCGATTTACGTCACAAACCGCTTTTCATTCCTGTTTTCAGAGAAATTTTGCATTGCAAAGCAGTTTGTGACGTAAAATCGACATCACAGTCGTGGGTCCAAACTACTGCTAGTTGTGCCGGATAACTTTGCGCGTCTTACCCGGCAAATAAAACGCGAAAATTTGAGGTAAGAATGGTAAAACATGTTTGCTTTTGGTGGGGAGATTAACATTGTAGACGAAAAATATTTGAGTTTAGGTGCAGGGCAACACATTCTCCATCGATCCTTATGAATTGGTATCTACAGGTATTATTTTAAATTCCTAATTGATCTGCGACTAGGGCTTTTCTTTATATCTTTGTTTTTACAACTATTCACGCCCACTAAAAAAAACTCAAAAAAATGGAACGCCTGCAGCTGATTCAGTGGAGCAATATGAGTTATACATATGGGTTATTGACCAAGCTTGTTTGGTCAAGATGGCTGGATATTCGCCAAGTTCTTTTTTTGCGTGTTCGTCTCGGTCCACAAACACGCAAAAAAAGAACGAGGCCAATATCCAGCCATCTTGACCGAACAAGCTTGGTCAATAAAGGATTTATTACATGACTTAAAACACAAAAAAATGATCTTTTATCTTGGGGGACCAAGCGAGAAACGATAGCTCCATCTTGCCCGCTCGGGTAGCCAATCACAGCGCGCGATTTGGTTCATCTTGCCCGCTCACGGAGCTAGTCATATAATAATAATTCCTACACAGGTACCTTTGGAAAACCTTGAGCGTAGTTTCCAATGATGGGGTCCTGCCCAAGTTGACATTAGGTCAGTTTTAAAGTAGGAGTAATCACTTGGCTGAGAAGACAACTCCAAGCACAAAGTACCAGCAGTTGTGGCAGCAGAGCTAACGGTTGTTCTGTGTGAGGGAAAAAAAGAACTGAAAGCCTTGCTAAAATGGCATATTTCTGTCCAGTGGAATTTAATTAAGGCTAAAAGAAATGTAATTTATGGCAAAGTTAATCTTAAGCCAAAGCGGCCTTTTCGCGCCAAATAGACCTGCCTTTATTTTGGGGGTGCCCCAAAATCCAGCAGGCAATTATTTTTTTTGCGAACCGTTGCGGATTCATTGAGCACCACCCTTCACGTCCCGAGGCTACTTGGTCGTGGAGGTAAGTATCTAGTTAGGTGGGTGTTTTTTTTTTTTCACTGGACCGTGTGCTGGTTAGCAGAGGATCTGAAGTGTGAAATGTAATCAAGGTTCTCAAAAAAATTGTAAATGGAATTAGGAGGAGAATGGAACAATGTAGTCAGGACTAGGCCCTAATGTTTTCACTTTTTACTAGCAAATTATAGCCAGCTAAAGTTCCAGAACCTTCCATCTTGAGAAGAAACCATTCTAGCCTCCTGGCCATCAGCAAAGGCTAGTGTTGCATCACAAATTTGCTTAGTGAAAGCCGTTTCACAGCGATCCCTTCCAAATTCTGTGTCCTGTTGAGTAAACCGAATTACTCACCATTAACAACTACACAAGAAAAACAATAATATATAATTTGGCTAAAGAATTAATAGTTTTTGAACATAATAGAGCCCAGTTGAAAATAAGGTTCCGACGATTGAGGGAGGGGTAATGGAATTCCATCAGAAATTGAAGAGCAGACTGCAGCCTTGTTACCATACCCCAGGATATTAAGTCTTGGCACATACAGGAGTTACAGATGTATGACTTTACATTTTCAAACCTCATTGGCAATGACTGGTGATAATCGCTGCAAGCTGAGGGCAAGTTGAAGCGCATTAATCATGATTGTGAATCAACAAAAAAGATAAATTTTAGGACATCATCTTTATAAGCCTGTTGATTACATGAAGGGACCGTGAAACCTGTAGCCTTGTCCTGAACACGAAATACTACTTACCTCTCCTACGTCAGGAAAATCATCCTCACCAAAGTCATCGCCAGCTGTATCTGGATAGTAAGTTTCCGGCTCAACTTCAGTCGCTGTAACAACACACAAGTTTATGACGATTTTCAACGCAGGGTAATCAAGTATTCACGACCAAAATTTTCAAGCATCTTCTAGAATGGTTTGAACAACCATTCAAATACCGGTTATTTATTTCATTTCATGGAATTAAACTAAAACATTTCATGTCTTGTTTCCAGCAAGAAACTTAATCCTTGTCCTTTAGAAGCTTCTAATCCCCAGG
>NC_090874.1:15346195-15356195 GCF_036669935.1 Montipora foliosa | reverse complement strand
TCAATCAGCAAAATTAGCAGTTACTTCCATAGTTTTGGAACATTCACAGGTCTGCTATAAATAACTTGTTACGAAAAAGACAAAACATGAGGGTCTAGTACTAACTACTTTTAATTATGACATTCTCCTTCCAATCAAAACCATTTTTTACTATCCTGACTCAAAACTGGAGACTTCAGGGCTCAAAATTGCAACCAATACAGTCACATTTGCAAGTGAAAATTTCCCTTTGCAACTAGATATCTGGAGAAGTGGCAAATTTGCAACTTGTTTTCACCTTCGCTCTTTTGAAACTGAAGGGTTAGCAGTTGCCACTTTGCTGCTACTTTTGCTTAATCTAATTTTGCCACAATTGAATCATGGAGTGGCAGCGGAGTTGAACTCACGACCTCCCGCATGACAGCCTGGTGCTCAACCAACTGAGCCACCGGTGCGCGAATAAAGATTATTCTGTTTCTCGCCGTGAATTTTCTTTCAATATGAGACAGTGTACTGTAATCATAGCGTAATTTAGCTGAGATGTTACATGCACAACTCCATTCCTTCGATCATTCACCATTTTTAGCGGTTTCTTAATACAAACAAGTATTGCAGGCTCATATTTGGTTTTGCTAAACTGCAGCGCGATGATTTTGCAACTAAAATTTCTGAAATTGTGACTGGGTTTTTTCATAATTAATTTCAAGCCCTGCAGTTACTGAGTCATTCTAAAGGACAAGACTGTCCCTTACAGTTAAACATACAAAAAAAAAAACAGTATCAGTCAATGATGGTTAGTCTCACCTCGCAGTTCAGACAAATCAACCATATTGCTGTCCTGGGTAGTTTGTCCTTCTGTTGAGGCCTCCCTTGTTGCCATGGTTACAGTAGTGGAGTCCAGTAAAAGCTCGCAGCTATCATCCCGAACAAACAGGTGATTAAGAAGCAGTCCTCCTGTACCACCCTCATCAAAGGCAGCAGAAGTCTTATGGAACAATGGATCAACCTGAGACAAATAACATTGACAGTACTGAGGTTATCTTAGGTCATGTTCTATTGGGATCAACCGTTTTAAGTTGGTTGGGTTAGTCGGGTTTTTTAGTGTTCTCTTCAGAAAAAACCGTTTTCGGTTGGTCAACTTTTTCAACCGGCATCAAATTAGGTTGAAACGGTTGAGAAAGCATTGGCAGCAACCGCTGTCGTTTACGCGCACCATTCAAAGTCGGCTGCAGGCTCCTGCCGTGTTGCTTTCCCTCAACTTGTAATCGCTGAGAAGTCTGGTAATGACTATTCTCAGGAGTTACCATGTTTCAACCGAGAAACGGTTGGAAAAGTGTTCTATTGGGAAACGTCAACCGCTTCAACCTAAATCGGTTGTGGTTGAAACGGTTGATCCCAATAGAACACGACCTTAGTGTAGAAGTCTACATACAGTACATTCTTTGTCATAAGCTCATGAATGTTATGGTTAGGTTATTGCTTCAATTTTTATTATTATTTATTCCCTCCCGTGTTTTTTTTTTTTTTTTTTTTTTTTTTTTTTTTAAATTACAAATGGGAGTTTCAAGGGTTTTTTATCCACTGAGGCATGAGCCCAATTTATGGCCACCAGCAGTTATACCATATTGTCAGGCATGCTTCTGAAGGAAGCACGTAAGACAGCTGAACATGTTAAAATGTGGAGGCCAGCTTAATGCCACGCGAAATGGTGCAGCAGGCAGAAATATTCTTGATCGTGCCGTGAAAAGTGTAATGTAAGGCTACGTAGTGTAATGTAAGGTTCCTTGGAAATTTAGTAGGGACCAATGAAAGCGTGTGTTTTGACGTGTGATGTCATTAGACAAACTTGCGCGACGTGTGCGCGACTACTGATGATCTTGTGTTCGGAGGTGAGTGAACACACATTTTTTCCCATTTCCCTGACCATTGTGTTGTGTACACTTGCTTTGAGTGTTCTTTAATATTTATTTTCCAACCATCGTGTTCTATATTGAGTGAACGAGCTCAAAACTAAACCGGCGTACATGTTTTTATCGGCCGCTGTTGTCAATTTCGGACCTCGGCCTGCGAATGCAGCAGTTTGTTTTACGTTTTGTAACCACTTAGTCGTGAACAATTTAATTTAATTTTGAAAGAAAATATGTTGTCTGCCAAGTACACAATTAAACAATCAATTTGACTTGTAATTCATGGCTGTATCTTGCAAAATAAAAATTCTACAAGTGAAGCAACTTTCATGTGCGAGAGAGTTTGATTCCCCGTTACATGTTCCACACTGAAAAGTCTGAAAACGCTTTGCTGATTTTTTACATGGCACTGATTTTACTCAACTTAATTATTGTATATTCCTTTTAAAATCTTACAACCGTTCAATAATTACAGCTGTATTTTCCATATTATTGCAAAACACGTTGACAAATTTTATTAGTGTATTATTGTTAACTAGATAAGTTGAATAGCAGTACTTTTGAATAAAAAAATTTACAACTACTGTTGGGTGTTTTGGAACTCTGATACAAATCTGCAAACTATGTATTATAGTGACTGTTTCGTTGGCACTTAGTGATAGCTATTACTAGTAAATTAAATAATATTACACCTTACCTCAAAAGCTAAATCAAACTGGTTGACATTCAAGTTTTTCAGATTTGTCTCTATGGTATTTCCAGGTCTATGGTGGGTGGTCTTGAATAAAAAATAATTTCAGGCATAGTTACTGTAAAGCTTTGCACAATTAGGAAATGGTGATTGACCCAGTTTCATCTGTTATAATATTATCAGACAGAAGAACTACCTTTTTTGCTTTCTGAGACCCTTGTTGTTGTGGTCCTTCTTCAGGGTTTCCAGTAACAGCATTTTCATCTTCTGTAAAAAATAATAACTTGATTGTTTAGAATTTCTTTCATATCTTCATGTAAACACAGTTGCATTCATAATTTGCTGCTTACAAGACCATGTCAGTTGGTTGAGTATAGGACTATTGTGCTGGAGGTCAAGGGATTGACTCTGGCCGGACCAACACTCAGCGTCTTTAAATAAGTAAGGAGAAAGTGCTGCCTTTGTAATGACGTCTGCAAATGGTTAGACTCTCTAGTCTTCTCAGGCTCGATTACCAGCTGTTTGGGAACCACAGCTAGCACTCCTCCCTGAAGACAAAGCTGGACTCGAGGTGAGCCATTGTTGATCTCAGCCAATCAGAGACTCGCCTGCCCAAATCAAGCAGGCATAAATTATATTCTTTAGAAGAAATGTTCAAAACATTGTGGCTGCGAGGTATTGACTGTATTCAAGCTTTACAGTGCCTTTAAGGTAGGAAACATCCAAGATTTTGACAACGGAAAGTGTTCAAGAAGTTGGAGACTGGTATTGTGTCTGAGATACCATCTGAGTTCGGAGAATTCACTAATTTCCAGTCGGCGCCAAGGGCAAATTACAGCTTTCAAATCCATTGTTACTGCAATTTCTCCTCAGACTTCGCTAAATGTGAGAGCTAGTAACATTCTTCACAATCAATTGAAATTACTGCTGAGTTTATTTGTGGCAGAACGATGTGCTATGTAATTACTGTTTTGTTAAAATCAATGTTTTGGGTTGTCTAATTCTATTTCTCCACAACTACAATGTATTTACTTTGCATAAATTACATTTTAAATTTACATCACAGACATAATCTATCGCTCACGAGTCCAGCCATCTCTTCTCAAGGAGGGTGGCCAAACTCAAGCGAGTTGAAATCGAGCCTATAGTCTTCTCAGATAAGGATGATCAACTGTAGACACCGTCTCACAACCCAACCCAACCCAACCCAATGTCCATGACCCAGTGGGACGTAAAAGACTTCTTACACTATTCGCAAAAAGTAGGAAATGGAGTTCCTTCGGTGTTGTGGTCTGTCCTCTGCTGATGAATGCACAAGTTCTCACACAGCAAGTCAATTATTAACGAAGTGTATATGTGGTTATGTGAGAAGTCAAATTAAGAGACCCAATGGGCAAGCTGGCTCAAAGATTTTTTAACCTTTGCAGAGTGTCACTTGGGAGTAAGTTCACCACAACATCTACATGTAAATTAGAAAATTTATACTGTTAAACTTCTTAGTACACAAAAAAACCATGAACTTAGAGGTTCTGATCACGATGTAATCAAGGTTATATTTACAATTACTGGTACTTTAAAATTACCTTGATTGTCAGCTCTTCCCAAACCTCCCAACATTTTATAGGCTTGTGCATGAATAGAATCAACACGGCCTGCATAAATTTTGGCACTTGCATCTAATGTGCAACTTGCGACCTGTATCAAAACACAATCACGTAGAGTAGTCAAACAAATATTAAATTAAGTGTTATTTTGATAGATACATGTATACAGTTGTACATGTGCCCTCTATGATCATAGTAATTTTAGGATAACATCTGCTTGGTGGCACTTTCACAACTCCACATAAGAGCATTATTGCTTAAAATAATTGTCCAGGTACATTTATTTCCTTCATAGAGTCCTTTCACGGGAACACGAGCCCAAAAAATCAACCTGCTCCCAACTGAGTGGATACATACATGTTTGAATCTCGTTAAAGCCAACTGAATTTTTCAGGTGTCTACAAGAGACGATTCCTTAAATTTTCCAGACAAGTGAGAGGATCATTTCCCTCTCTTACATGTACCTTATTGTTGGAATACAGGGTCCGAAATTGACTTTTTGATGCAGGAGCCAGGTGGCAGCTGATGTCGTTTGATTGTCCATTGCGTGGAAGACAAGTATCAAGGGGATAATTTTTAAGGGAATCATTCTTCCAGCTAGAACAGTGCATGGGTTTTTTTATTCAAACAAATTATTTCTTCGATCGCTGGCTTAGTTGGATGCAAGGTTGAAAGATTTCATGATCAGTCGCCAGCTGGCAACTAGCCTGAAAATTCCGGTCACCCAGGCTCAACTTTCAGTCGCATTGCATGGCGACCAGCTGGTCCCAATTTCGGACCCTGAAATAGGGGGAAAAGTGCTGACACTTAACTAATGTAAGGTGGCTGGAACCAGTCACTTTTCAACTGTATCACATACAGTGTAACAGCAATGTTATGGTACCATACAACACACCAATAAATATTATTGCTTGACAAAATGCACGGACTATTGACGCAATAGGTTACCATGGCAACATTCAGAGCTACCTTCAATTTTTACGGCTTGAATTGGCTTCCATGAATTTTTTAAAACTTTGCTGATAGTTCTATGTCAGAGTGCTAATTACTATTCTACAAGCGAGATTACAAGCAAATAAAAACAAAATATACAATCATGTAGGGTGTTTTTTGGACAGCTTTAATGTTGCCATGGTAACTTATTACGTAAAAACAGTAGGTGCATTTTGTTAAGCAATAATTGGTGTTTCATGGTACCATAACATTGCCATTACATGATACAGTATAGTAGTTATAACCCTTCTCAAAAGAAGGTCTCTTAAAGGTGGTGTACCTTGAGTGGACATTTTCTGTTGGATATCAAAATTTAGCATGCATTTCATAAACCCACTGACTCCCACAGGTTCCCCATGGTTTAAGCTGGTTTGGGCGTCAAAGGGTTAACAGTATTTCTGGACATTAGGGAACAAATTAGGCACCTACAGTCTGGAACATCAAGTACAAGACTTGATCAACCCTTTCTTGTACAGACTGTAATGAAAGCGCTTTACCAAAACAAAATTACCTCCTTCATACATGAAAGTAAGACATCCATCCTACTCACCTGGAAGTTAGTCATGTCTCCTTCTTTCACTGTTTTGATCAAGTCTTGCATGTAGTCAATCAAGTGGAGACCAAATGCATTCTTTGCATTGATTTTCTATGAATCAAGGAAACAAAAATTGACATCAAGCAATTTGCACCACTTTGATGCAATCTTTCAAACCAAAACACACAGCAATACACCGTCCTGTAAATCACATGTGGCTGAAATGATTTAGGCCATGTTAGATTCAAACATACATACTGTATGTGACCAGGGTTTTTTTGGGTTGACAGTGAATGACTTACATGAACAAGCTGACTCTCGAGGGAATTAAAGGACCTTGTCTGTTTATTGCTTTTGTACACGTCTTGTTTATTCTAGACGATTGATCAAATTTCTTCTCTTGCAAGGGAATCATCACCCTAGTCTCTCTCCTTTTTCATATGTTTGGTTTCTTGGGGAGTGTTTTTTAGTTTAACCCTTTAAATCCTGAAAGTGCCACTTAATTTTACTCCGTATAATGCCTCCCTCTCCAGAGGTTTCATTAGCAGCCGGTTACTGGTGGTATACCACCATCAGTTTGTCACAAATTGGCCTCTCACTGCTGGCTACTCTGCCTTGATTTTCACTCAAACCTTCGTAAAAGACAAGAATGACCGCCGCTTACATTGATTGGCCCAGGCATCTACCGGTACTTCAAAAGTTATTGAACCCCTGCTACCCACCCCCACCTCTACTTTCCACTGTTTATCAGTGCAACTTGTGCCTGTCTTCTCTGCTGCGTGAGCAGGTTTTGCCAGCCATAGGTAGTCTCCATCTTGAAGCTAGCTGCCAGTAGTGGAAGTACTCTCAAGCACCCAACCTCCACTTAGCAATGCAGTTGTTAAACGCTGATTACAGAATAAAGAAATATTACTTACATTTTCAGTTGACAACTTGATACAATTGGAGTACAAATCTTTTAACTGAGTATTGGTTAATCCATTGGTTCCCGTGCTCTGGCTCCTATCCAAGATATGTACCGGTACATCGCAGAATTTTAAAATATTACAAAAATAATGTAAGTTATTATTGCATCAAATGCCAACTTTTAGGCTTTAATGGAAGGTAGGTACCAGGGAAATCCAAGGGCTTAAACTGTGGCAAGCCAGCCCCAGTTTGTGCTGATTATGATTTGAAACTTCAACATCTGTGGCATTTGAACATCAGTTATTTTTAAGGGTCCATCATTCAAATTCCCATCGTGTACAGCAAAAATTCCTTTAAAATAATTATCCGGCCTCAACTAGCCAATATAATATAAAGATTATTGGACATGGACATGGAAATTTCATGGTAATTGTTTTATCACAGTTTTTTTTTTCAATTCAAGAGGCAAAAGTACATGAGATACAGCTGTATGTATATTTGTACCCAGCCAATATAATAATTAAAATTATTGTCCCCTTGTAGCAGCATTGTATGGAGAACGACGCATATAACAATACACTCCATCAAATGCAAGCAAGTGGCTGGGTATTCTGCAGTTTAGCTGTATATTTTAGTAAACTGAATTTTGTAACTGCTCCTAGTGAACCACCTCTTTTGCACCCTTGCCAACAATGTTAAGTTTATGCACAATTAATTGCCGGCTGCAAGTGCCAAGGAGGCCAGCTGGTGTAAATGGAGTATCTCCATATTGAATTAAACAAATTTCTAGTTTCTAAAGAAACTGTGGTGCTGTGTCGGTAGGATATTGAAACAGGAAAATTTGGTTTTAGAGCAGTTTTCAATTGAGTGTCGAAAGTAATTAGCGAATTGCTTTGGTTTATGATTACTTCACTCAATGATTGGTTCAAAGTTCTTGCACCATTTTTTCAACCAATCAGATGCGAAACCAAAACCAAGCGTGGTTCACGCGTGCACATTTTCCCACGCTTTGTGTCGGTTATGTGTTATTACTTTGAGATGTGATTGGTTTACTGGCTTGTCTCGGACCTTTTTGATTGGCCAAAGTAGTTTCTTTGGTTTCGGTGTTAAGACACTCGTTTGTAACTCGCTCTTTCAAACGTGTTGATAAAGGTCGAATTACCACCGTAAACGATTTAAATATCGTTCACGGTGGTAATTCGACCTTCATCAACATGTTTGATGAAACCAAATTTTTCTTTATTGAATTATTCTTGCCAACTAGTGTGACAGACATCTGGAAATTTAACCTTGCTGGAAAAAGTTGCCAGGGAACAAATTAGGCACCTACAGTCTGTAACATCAAGTACAAGACTTGCCCTGAAACCTACAGTTCAGTTTTCCTTCTCTGTAATAATCGAAGGAAGATCTGACCACATGCTCACCGTTCGCTGTCGAGGCGACTGGCACTCCTTGGTGTACTAGCAGGACTTTGAAGGCTTACTGTTGTTGCTTTGGAAAGCCGTCTCTGTCTTCTTTCTGCTGCGTCGTCATTCTCTGCTAAATGAGTTACCGGTGTATTGGTACTTGTCAGAACAATTCCGCGTCTTCGTCTCGTATTTGGGGATACTAAGTCCGGCGTTCGAAATACAGAATCTACGTCCGCCATCTTTGTTCGAGCGTCACACAAAACTAAATTCTGAGGTACTTTAGATTAATAGAACGCCAATTAATAAATTATAGGTCTTTTGTGGGACAACTTTACAGCATAGAGTCTATAAATAATCGGAATCTTATCAAAATATTGCGGAAATTTCTCTCTCCGAAATCATACTTCCCGCTCAAAACAACCGTCCAAAAAGCAACACGTGATCTTTCTTGCACTTACCCTCCCCTCCCTAATGAACGTCAAACAAAACATGGCTGGTTTCGTGACAGCAAATCGCTGGGCAACGGGAGTAGAAACTCATAAAACTTCAGAGGGAAGAATATTGTGTACAGGAATTGGATGTGTAGGGTGTTATCCTGATGTGTTTGCTGCAGAAGCTAACGAACTTGGAGTGTGTGATGTCGACTTAACCGCGGATATTTTGGGCCTTCGATCTTTCTTAGACGAAGGTGGCTCTCAATATGACTTAAAACGTAACGCAAATAATTTTTCGAAGAAGCAAAAGAAGGTGAAAATAAGAGAAAAGAGGCCAGGAAGAACAACTCATAAAGGGAGAGTCTGTTTTGAAAAAGCCACAATAAACCAGGAAGCTGATTGTAACATGCCGAGAAGCAGACCTGTTGTCAGGAAGGGACCAACGGAATTACATACCGTTGCTACCCAAACAGAATTTCCCGATTTTGGAATAGATAAGCATACAGAGCCCGTGCCTGTAGAAAAAATGAAGGAACCATGCATAAAAGATAAGCTTACTTCTGTCGAAGAAAGGAAAGCTGTTTACAGTGAAGGCACCCGTTCGGGTGATCATACTGGACATACAGGTGATGACACAGTAATACCCCTCAACGTAAACACAACTGTCAACAAAACAACCCAGAATTTAGAGACTTTGTTTAATCAACAATTATCTGGATCCGGTAGAATAAAAATCTTCGACGAATTGTTTATGGTTAATAGGAAAGACAAGTCCCTAAGCTCATACATTAATCGTCGCAATTTGCCGTTTTGCAAGAGTGCTTTCCTCGAGCAAGACAGTCACGCGTTTGGCGAAGATGCTGTGTGTTTCTTCTTTGCGTTAGAATACTACAATAGTCGGAGAATTTTACCGCACTTTAGGATAATGGAAATCGTTGAAGCACTCAACACAAGAGTGGATCTTGAAGACATCAAGTGCGTTCAACGAATTTCCCATCGCTGGCATATAGTGCTAAAAAGCCGGAAGTATAATACTCTTTTGAGAAACTCAGGCTTGATGTTGAGAGGACGTACTTATCAACTTGTAGATGATGTTGATGGTTACTTTGATGTGGTCTACTGAAGAATCAGTTTGCTTCGATGCATTCCCTTTTTATTTGACAATGGCTTTTTGGATATTTTTTGCCTTTCCTCATTTCTGACCTATCACTGTAATTTTAGCCTGAAGGGAAGTGGGAGTGGTATGGCAGAAATGAACCTGATTAAAGATCAGTCAGTACTGTATGGATGGACAGCCCATTATAATTATTACAAAACAAATAAATGCAGGGTCTATGATGGGATAAAGCTTGACTCAATCCTTTGCGATCCGGCAGAAAGCCAAGGTTTTGGGCCAGTTGCAAAGTAGGTACGGACCACAGACCATATATCTTTGCCATGCTTGTCTCTAATTTTTTGACATGGTCTGCTCTACGTTTGTCTGTGCCTAAGGACAAGCTCTCTTCTTTCCCAAAGGTGAAATTTGATCCCATGACTTTTAAA
>NC_090874.1:15323695-15343695 GCF_036669935.1 Montipora foliosa | reverse complement strand
CAATGCTTCCATCCAGCTATCTGTCACCCTTGATGGACAGCCATAAATTTGCAATCAAATTCCAAAATCTGAAATAAACTGGTTTTTTTTACCTATTGTTCATTTTCTATCAAAAGAATGAAGCATTCACAAAAAGTCAAAGTCAGAGTGGAGCAAGGGCTTGTCTTTTTTTCCAGGTCAATCAAATGTGAAGGAGTCTGGTGGACAAATCTGATCCCTTGCTAATTGTACTTTATCTCAAGAAAAGACTTCCCCTTTCTTCAATCAGGTTGTCATGAAAGACTTACCAGGAAGTTACATCATTTTTTTAAATTGAATACTCATTAACACAATTTACATACTTTCAATATTATTATCATTGAAGAAAGAGGGCAAAAGACTGGGAACCACGCTTAACACAAACACACCATCCCACCCGGTAGCTCCGTTTACAATCAACAGACTTGAAAATTTTGAACAATATCCTAATTTTAATAATACAGTAATCCGACAAACATGCATATAAATTACAAACCATTCCACGCAAATTATGTACAAGTTTATAAAAGGAACAAAGATCCTTCACAAAGAGCAGAGAAAATCTCAGCCAGGCCATCGAGAACATTTCAGAAGATAAACTGTTGCTCTCTCACCAGAAAACAAAACCATCAGCTCACAACAATGCAAACAATAAAGCTAAAGTACCGGTCGGTAGATTCAAATTTTATTGAGTACTCATCCTATAGCCATTCATAATTTATTCTTAAAAGGGATCAAGTCATTCAAATTGCCAAATTAAACTTGGTTCGTATTTACCTAGTTCAACAGGGAAAGAAACTAGGTGAAACTGAATCAAATTAATATTATTTCTTCTGACTTGGCTACTGTGTGACATGTATTTTTGCCAAAGCCGTGGTTCGCTAACTTCTGGCTTCTTTAATATTGTCAAATTATCAAAAGAGGAAGAAAAGAGGGAAAGTAGTGATGTTCATTTGCTTGAATTTTTTGATTGAGCCATTCACTCCTGAATTGATATTAATGATACTATTTGAAACTAATTTTAGTTCAAGTGTTTAGGTCACTTTTAATTTCACATAACCACACACTTATATTATGCTCAATGCGAGATTCAAAGGTGTCAAAGTCAATAATGCTGTGTAAAGATTTCAATTAAACACAAGAACAGCAGCATCTCCTTACCAGATCATGAACAATCTTTGTTGAGTTGATTTTAACCAGTGTTTTTCAGTTAACTCATCTTGGACAACAATTTTTCAATGATTTGATAGAATAAAAATTATTATTATTGTTTTCAACATCTTGAGAATTTATTAAGTACTGTTTTCTGCATAATAAATGATTATAAGTGAGAACCTTTTTTTAAGTAATAAAACTTGAAGTGGAACAAGACAACGTCCTTGATGCTAATTTGGTTTATTTCATGACAATATTTGTCAGATTTTGTGACAGTTTTTTTGTAAAACATAATTTGCAGTTCTCAAATTGTAAGCAATAAAGATAACTAAACATAATTAATTTATGAAACGTTATCAAACTTTTTCAAGCTTTGACAATGGCAAAATGAAGCAACACTCTTTGCTTATTGTAATAATATTATCATTATACTACTTTTCGCACTAACAACTTATTTGCACTGCCTTGCCAAGACCCAGTCTAATCCCTTATAATTTTGAAGGCTCCTATGCATGCACTAGCTTTGAAGGACTCATATCAATGACTCCTAAGTCATTAACTTAACCCAAGACCACCCTTTGGGAGAAACTTTATCCTAATCTTCTTAAACGACTCTTCTTGTATTACATGTAATTACACCAGACAACAGTATTTACAACTATTTTTGCCAGGAGTTCCTGGATTTTTTGTACAAAAGACAAACAACATTAAATGACAAAATATTGAAAGAGAGCTATGATCAAGATGGCAGGACAGCACTTGCCCTTTTGCCATTTGGAACTTGATCGGAATTGAGGAAATCCCATATAAGAATGGTGTCATCGTGCGAACTGCTCACTATTTGGAAATCATCAAACTGCAATCTGAAAACTCGGCCTTGATGTTCCTGTGGAATAGAGACACAAAATGCTGTTAGTGATGCCATTGTTGTAGGAATGAATTGACTAATGTAGGAAAAATTTAAAATGGACAAGACAAACAAACTGCAATGGAACATGGACATGAAAGAATTTAGAGATTAATGGTTAGAAGAGTGTAAACAGCCTGCAAGCGGACTGTTCCGTTGAAAATGGCACCCTGTCACCAAGCCCCTCATTTCCACAGCACGCCATTTTCAACAGAGGAGCCTGCTTGCAGGTTAAGAAGAGTTCCACTTGGACATTTTCTATTTAAGGAAGAAGAATTTAGAGACTCAAATCAATCAGATCATTCTCTAGCCTCTAATGAAGGGAGTCGCCATCATCATCAATAATTTTATTTAATGTTCCTTTCAAGACTCCCTCCAGATAAATATTTTTTTCCAAACAATTGAACCCTTAAAATACTGGTAGATTGGATTTTAAAAAATAAGGGAGACCCTTATTAATGAAAAAATGTTTCTCAAACTTTGTTGTTGCAGTTGTCTAACACTCTTTTATGGACTGTTTAAAGTTACACATTCTACATACAGTGCTTGACTTTCAGGAAAAAAACCTAGGAGCTAGCTGGCCTTAAGTTTTCAGATTTGGTCGGCAGCCAAAACATTTTTGGCCCTTTGGGCCTTACAAATTTCAACAAAAGGTAAAATGCAAGCAAGGCCGAACTGAAAATCAGAGCGAGTAAAGCCGCCTTGACAACCAGAGATAGTTAAGAAAAGTTGCAAATTTTAAATGTTGGATAATTTGACTTGAAAAGAAATAATTGGATAAAAAGTTAATGTACATCAATCATAACATTACAAGCAAATTCGATTGTCACAGAGTCAACTGTTCCAGATATCGTAATTACATCCCCATTTTAAATATACTCTCGATCCCTGGAAATGCTTTTAATTCACAAACCTTTCTCTTAACATGCAAATAGACTCAACTGGCGCAAAGATATTCTCTTGTTTGAAAACTTGTGAGCCTTTTTTCCTATGCCAATGCTAAAGAACGCTAACACTGGTTTTCACTAGTGACGGATTCGGAGTCATAGTCGGAGTCGTAAGGGTGCTTATGACCTGGTGAAAATCAAAGATTGGAGCCATAAATGGAGCCATAAGCTAGACGGCATAAGAGTCAGAAGAATCAGAACATCCCCGTTTTCTTCTGACTCCACTTATGACTCCGTCACTTCTGATTCAGTGGAAATTACATTGTCGGAGTCAGAAGAAAAAGCGGAAGAACCAACCACAATGCTTGGAATCGAGCATTTGTGATTGGTTTATTCTTCCATTTCTGCTTCCGACTCCAACAATGCAGTTTTCACTGGATCATAAGCAATGTCATAAGTGGAATTGGTATTCTGCTTCCAACTCCGATCATGGTGCTTTGCGCTTCCGATTACAACTCCGGACTCCGACTCCGTCCCCAGTGAAAACCAGCCTTAAATCTCCACATCATTCATTGTACCTTGAGAATGGTGTCACGATGACACCGAAACGTCGCCTGTTAATTTTTTTATTCTCTTGTTCAAATTTGCGACATTCGTGACAGTGGCACATTTTTTGAAAGTGTTACTAAGTTAACACGATTCATTATGAACTACAATTTTATTTTTTTTTCTCATTATTTTTGAGAATTACAGAACTTTTTTAATGGAAAAAGTATTACAGTACATAGGTAAGCTGGAAACCAATTTTCATGCCGAATAAACATGTGATGAGGCATAGCAGTGTACACGCAAGTACGTGGTCATTGCATTTAGCTTGTTTACATAATTATTTTGAAGTTACAAAGACTTTTTCTTTTAATATTCAAATCTATTATGTTCCAAATAAAATTAAGAGTTTTAGGAAAATCTTGGACGTCACTTTTGGAACGAAGTTAATGAAATGTAGATTTCAAAGGACATGTTAACCCGGCTTTCAATGGCCATGTGCGTTTAACCTAGAAGTATAGTCCGCTATTGGACATTCATTGCACTCATTTGATGAATTAAAAAATTAAATGATCATATAACAAAATATCTTAGTAGCCAGGCTGGTGATTAAGTGTGAAAAGTTAGTCACCAGTGAATAAAATCCGGTTACAAAATTGGAGACCCCAGTGATCACAACATTGAGCACTGTTATATAATATGTTAATGTCGTGAAGAATAATCCTTTAAAAACTCCCTTGACTTAAGCATTTTAGAAAGGCTCTAATATTCTTCCTGATGAAGAAGTACATATGCATCCCAGAGCTGCAAATAATATCCTGGCTGACGCCCGTCAAATTGTCTGGTCAAACCTACTTTTGCTTGGACATATCCCATTTTTGGCCAGACAAACATTGATTATGTCTTATCGCTATAAAAGTCCCCCCTCCCTCCTTCACATGATGTTTAAATTAATATGAAACAAGAATATTTTCAAACCATTTATTGTACATGAGCATCGATCTCAGTGCAAGTGGAACGCATGGTACAGCAAAATCAGTATCACATTAATTTTGTGCGTACTACTATTGCTTCAGTTCTATGTCTTATACATGTACATGTATACGGCTAGTTTTGAAGTTGATGAAATTGACTGAGGCTTGCAATCTAGTTGATTTTCATCATAATACAAGCTAACTGATATGCATTTACAGCAAGTAACACAAGTAGAATCGTCCGCTGATTTGACACAATTTGAGCACGGAATTTTATGAATAAGGGTAAATCTTAAAATGTTTCACTGCTATATCTTATTAAAAGGGGTTTTGCTAAAAGCAGGCCCGCGGCCCAGCGGCCCACGGCCCACGGCCCGCCACGGCCCAGCGGCCCGGCGGCCCGAAGGCCCAGCGGCCCACGGCCCACGGCCCGCGACGGCCCGGCGGCCCGGCGGCCCGGTGGCCCGGTAGCCGAGTCCTGATTTTCCACAGTTTTTTTGTCCAGCGTAAATCCACGCGCATGCACAGATCTGCATCGGGTGTTGGGCGTGCAAAATGGACGACGGTGAGGTTGAATAGGCCATTTCCGAGTTCATGTCTGCCTCCTCTTCAAGACGAGTCTAAGTGCGAAGTTTTTCTTATGAAAATTAGTTTTCATTCATATGTAAAGTAGAATAACTAATTACCATCACAAAAACTTTGCACTCAGACTCGCTTTGAAGAGGAGGCGGATACGAACTCGGAAATGGCCTATTCGTTTACCATTTTAATCATTTGAATCCTTGTTTCTGTTTGTTGTTGTAAACAGACGAAAACAACAGAGAATGACAACGTTTTTCACTTAGCAACATGCAACGAAAGAAAGGATCGAAAAGGATTGAAATGATTATTAAAATGGTAAACGAATTCAAACTCACCGTCTTTCATTTGTGCGCCCAAACCCGATGCAAAGCTGTGCATGCGCGTGGATTTACCGCTGGACAACAAAACTGTGTGGGTCTCCGGGCCACCGGGCCTCCGGGCCGCCGGGCCGTCCCGGGCCGTGGGCCGCAGGCCGCTGGGCCTTCGGGCCGCTGGGCCGCTGGGCCGTGGTGGGCCGTGGGCGGCGGGCCGCTGGGCCGCGGGCCTGCTTTTAGCAAAACCCTATTAAAAGGGACCAGGGAAATGATACTAACAGACAATTCTCTTTTTTCCATTTCGAATACTAGAACGGCAGCCTCATTTTGCTACTGTTTGTCAACTTCAAGTCTATACTCCATGGGGAAAACATTACCTAATCCTTGCGAAGTATGACGGCCGTAGATCCAATTCTTATCTACAATACCATCACTGAAAAGCTTCTTGGTAACCAAGCTTTTATTCGAGGCGTGCCAGAAGTGATGATTGATTTCTTCCCTTTCAGCCTTTTTAATCTAAACTTACTGCATTTTTGCTTCAGTACGGTTTGACCCACGCATCTTGGGCGACACGTAACACAATGAAATCTGAGGTCAATCGTTTGAGATGAATCACATATACATTTAGGCCAGAAGTTTACATGTTTTCATGTGTGAATTTACTGCTAAAAAGGTGTGTTTCCCTGGAAAATGGAATGTTTTTATTTAATCGCGGTATTAATAGCTTAAGTGATTCACACAGAATGTCGACAACAAAATGAAAGTAAACTTGCTTTCTTGTTATTGTTATTTTCACACTTAAATTTTGAAGGCAAAGGGTGCCATTACCCTTTTACTGACACTAAGAGGTTTTGTTGTCCTTCTCACATCATGTTTACAAAACCCACACAGACTAATAATAAAGTAATTCACACCCCATGAGCGGTACACATATGTAAGACCCGCTAATTTGCTGTGACGACTTGGTGAATTACAAAGCAAAAAGGTGCAACGACAGCCGGAAATTCTATTACTACTACGAATCATCTATTAAAAGTTCTTGGTCTGGTAGTTTAGAATCCATGTTTTCCCCTCCTTTTTCACAAACGCCAATAATATTGAACCTTTAAATAATTTATTTAAAACTTGAAACTCTAAATTTTTTCTGTACCAGCGTAAATGACCAGACAAATTGTCCGGCCATTATTTGCTGCACTGCGGCATCCACAGCACCCACTTTTTTCCCCCAGTAATTCACGTTAACTCTTTTAAAATGATAAAATAGGGTTAGAGATGAGAAATGCTCACATACCACAAGTGTTCTGAGACACAGCGTCCCTGATGGAGCTCTTGGATCTAATGCTGCTTGAAGATCCCAAACTTTGATTTTCCTGTCAAAAAATATTATCAATAAACTAAGCAATGTGCAGCTTCCTGATGTACAAATGTAACATTCATTCACTGGCTGAAACAACCACAAATTACAGTGTACAATGTACCATGTCAACAGTCTTTTACTTAATAGGTATGCTGGAGAGTCTTTGCAGTTCACTTACCCATCATAAGCTCCACTAACTATTCGCTTGTTGTCAAAACGAATACATCTAAAAGCCAAAGAAAAAAAAACAACATAAGTTTGTTTCAAAGCCTCCAAAGCCAGCTAGCTAATTGCATGATGCAGCTACAGCTTTCCTCGCAAGTGTTGAAAGATTGTTCCCTTTCACAGGAATCAACATTCAAAGTTGTGCAAATTTGGCTGGGTTGGTACACTGTACTTCCAACATTGCACAGGGGTGCGGCAAAAATTCATATCACATTTTAGTACCCAAGAATGTAGTTAAGAGGCAATAATTGTCACTGTTTTTGTTTTTTTGCAGATCATTCCAGGTTGCAATGGAACAAACGAATTCACGGAGACCAAACCAGTAGAATGGAACAAGCATATTGATGTATTTGTACAAACAATAATGAGTGTAATATGAGAAAAGATCTTTTTCAAACAGCCAGGGTATCAAATTGATGGTTTAATTAAATACGCAATAAAGTGCAATTTCTATGTTACTGGTTAAATCCTGTTCTCTGTGTATAAAGTTCTTTCTAAGGCATCCACGATATCAAAACATTGCTTAATCACACTGTATTTTATTTTGTCCTGTACCACTACACCTTTATTGATTAAAGCGTGATAGAAACTGTTGCCATATTACAGTACCTGACTAATTCTTCATGTCCTTCAAGCACTCTAAGACAAGCTCCACACTCAATGTCCCACAATCTGTATTAAAAAATTATGGTCAATGATGATTTTTTTTTCTTATATAGATAATATCATGATTTCGAGTGCAATTTGGAATAAATAAGCACAAGTTAATTTTTTTCCAAAGAGGAACAAAATTACTCAAGTCTTCGAAAGAATTTGCAAGTGCTTATTTACTCCAAATTGCATGAGAAAAACCATGTGATTAGTTAATACCATATGCAAAAATTTCACCTTTAAGGCACTAATTTCAACTACATGTATCTGCACTAACTTCACTTTCTGCACTCTGTTTGGGATTACTGACATTCACTCAGCTAATCAACATGCTGAAATGTTTGCATACATATAAATATTATAATTACTAAAACAATAGCATAAGCAGAAGCTGCATATCTTGTTTCATATTACATGTATATCCAACAATTCCCACACCAAGTACAGTATACGTTCTTGAAATGGCATATCAGAGTTAGACTGAAGATCATATTAGTCAGAATGAAACAGTTTAAATTAACACTCTTGTGAACAAATCAAGTGTATTTCATATTAGAGAAAAATGTTAAGTTATCATTCTTCTTTAGAAAGTATCTGTAGGTTTATCAATGGCAAGAAACTCCTTATGCACAGGCTGTACTTAACAATATTATTTGCCGAAGGCGAAGTGATTATCGGTGAATATTCACTGATAATCACTGAACCTGAGGCGAATAATAATATTATTGTTTTAGTATATATACACAGGTGATTATTTCAAAAAAGAGAAAAAAAAAACATTTCAATGCGAAAATCATCTTCACTTAGAGTGGCAAAACGACTACTGGCAGCCATTTTGTCTGTCGAGGTGATTATCGAGCCAATGAGAGCGCGCGATTTTGTACAATCACCTGTGTATTTATACTAAATTGTAAATTAAGCATTAACCCTTTGACGCCTAAACCAGCCAGATTATTTTACTCGTCAATGGGGAGCCCCCAGGAATCAATGGGTTTATTACAGTAGATTTAAGTTTTATCAGCTCAATCACCTTATGGTATTATCTGAAGATCCACTAACAACCAAACGGTCCCGGTACTGTAAACAAGCTATTCCACGCTTGTGTCCATTCAGCGTTCTGATAAACTCACATGTTGATGTGCTCCAGACCTGAGAATGACAAGCAAAATTCTGTTAAAATAATGCAATTTAATAAAGTTAACAACAAAGAGCAAATACCCTAAATTTGTTCATCAGTGGTTGATATCGGTAAGTAGTGCTTGGCCTTGCACGTTGTCGCATGGTTCTTCAGTTAAATGATAGCAATAATATTTTCATTAAAGATTTCACTTGTAATTTTATGCCCTTTGTGTTGAGTTGGCTTGCTCTTCCTTGCCACTCCCCTCCCACTTTCTCCTGTTCTCCAGCGTAATAAGTGCCTGACAAGGATTGCCAGCCACTGGAGCATTAATGTGGGCTTGCTGGATGGATACATCGAGTAACAAGTGAACAAAAACCTAGTACAGCTTCTGTACGACTCTTTTAATTAAATATCTAAAAAAAAAAACTCATTTCTAGCCACACCAAACATCAAAAACAACTGTTCAACTTCGTAAGAAAGACTTGAAAGTACTGGTGAAATGAAACTGATGATGAAATTTTACCTGTGTTTGCACAGTTTCTCTGAACTTCAAAATTTAATTTTCCTCGTTCCCATGGGAAATTGTTTTCGGTGTTATTTCAGGCCATCATTCATATCTTTAGCTTTAGAAAATGTAAAAAGGACTGTACACGTAAAATACTTGAAATTATTCTAGTACCAGATTTTTGTCCACTAAAAACTGAAATTGCTCGATTTTCTATCAAATTTCTTCTATAAATGCTGCTGAAAACAATTTGAACATTCCATTGTTCTACAGTTCAACCAGGTTGAGCGTCTACCCCTGAACTTCGTTTTAAAAATGGAGTATGTGAAATTAGTTATCGCTATGGAACACAACCTTTGCCTGCAAAGAGTATGACAGTTGATTTGCAATAACTGTAAATTTACATATATATAGTAATGGCAAATAAGATAATCTTACTTGCTTAACATTTTCAACAGCCCTTTTGAGGTGAAGCATCATAACCGCAGAATACACATGGCAATGATAACTTAACGATAATTTTCATCTAAGTTCAAGATTACTACAGATCCATCAGCAACTCGAAAAATAATATCTGCAAAGCAGCATTGTGACGGCTAGGATACTTCAATAAAGTTGACTCTCTTAACTTATTCTGGTTGCATTGCCTGTTAAGTATCAATAATGATGGTAGAGGTTTAGGGTCTTTCTTTCCTGATGAGGTTCAATGAGTGTGATGCCAACAGTTGACTAAGACTCCTAAAGTCAAGACCATAGGGCAGTTGGCATTGGCCTAATCTCCCTTTGCCTTTCCTAGAGTGCTCACTTGGAATACCATAAAATTTGTACGACGCTAAGTGGAAAGGGAGACTACCACTTGTCTTGGACAACGAAGACTGTACCTTAGCACAAAAAAGGTTCTGTCGCCACAACAAAGGCAGTTCAATTACCTTAATTGTTCTGTCTCCTGATGCTGATACAATGTATTTTTCATCAAAGTCTACCACATTAACAGCAGCTCTATGTCCCACCAGAACTCTCCTCAGATTGATGTCTGTTGGGGATTGCATGTCCCACACAGCTATAGATCGGTCCTTTGAACATCATCAAGAAAGAAAACATAACTTAGCATTTTATAAATTAGTTTTCTGTGAATGTGCTAAAAATTAGTGGTGTCACTGCCATATAGATGAATATGTTGGCTACGCGAGAAAAGTAGCAAACAATAAACTGTTTCAAAGTGTTGAATAGTACATGTACTTGTGTTAACTTTGCATGACCTGTTGTCCTGACTGTAACAGGTGGCTGAAAAGAACCACTTGCTGGCAGCTGCTTATAACAGCCCTGAATAGCAAACACCACAATGCCAGAAAAAGTTGTATGCCATGTAGGGACTGTATGGGTTATTTATTAAGGATGATGCCACCTATTGTTTAATGTTATAATTGTACAAGGTTCCCAATCGAATTTTGAACAGCCCTTTGCTGTGCTATTTTCAGCCGTAACACTGAAACTGATTGAAACATTCATCTACTGATCATTGCAAATTTAAAGGCATTACAACAGTTACAATCATGTATGTCAATCAAGTTATTATTTAATTACATGTAAGTAATATCACAACATGGTTTCTTGACCATCGCATAGACTGTAAAAAATTGACTTATTCTTCAGAAGAAATCATTCAGTGTCAAACAACAAATTTGCAAAATTGGTGAAAATAATATAAGAAGCAAATAACGAACTGGGGCCGGTTGATCGAAGCGCGGTTAGCGCTAACCATTGGTTATCAAGTATCAGAACTTATAGGGTTTCATGGTACATGTATTTAACGCTGTTTAGCACTAATCATGCTTCGAACAACCCGGGCCTGATTGTTTGGATCCTGTTTCATAAAAGTACATGTATGTGGCAAAAATCAGTTTCTCCCTCTGCAAAATTTTGCTCTTGACATGCAAGGAACCCTTTGTCAAACATCCTCCCACAAAATAAAAAAAAATGAAGGAAACATTCTTCTGCGTGGGTCTTTTGCCATTGCAACTATCCCAGCATGCACCACAATAGAGGTGGAAATGTCTCTACTCACTGGGCAGGGGTTTCCCAATAGTAAACCTTAGTACTTACATGTTGGAAATAACTGATTTCAAACTTTAAACTTGCCATGGTCATACAAAAATTTTAGGTTATAAAATGGTACCACAAACCCATAAGGGTTTCTGATCATGGTACTCTAAGTCTGCTGATAAATCTGAAAAGAGGAAGGCCTAAATCGAATACAACATTGAGAGGAATAGTACTATTAATGCAGCAATTGTGCTTTTCACCTTTGAACACGTCACCATCATGCCTTCCTGGAACCTCAGATGAAGGACAGCCTCACAATGATGGATTAAAGTGTTTAACATTTCACCAGTGTGAACATTCCATACCCTATAATAGGAAAAAAATGTCAGAATCTTACCAAAAAAAAAAACACTGCATGAGCAGAGCTCGAAATTAAAAAAACTCCAGTCACAATTAAATTTTTGTGACAGGATACAAATTTATTGGCAAATTTGCAAATTTTAGTCAGAAAGTCATTGCGCTATGTTGTGTTGTCAGCAGTTTATTAAACAAAACCAAATTTGAGCTCACAATACTTGTGTGAAAGAAACCACTGAAAATGGGGAATGATTGAGGGAATGGCCATTGCAGCTAAATTAATAATAATAATAATAATAATAATAATAATAATAGCTTCATTTATCAACCTTTGGAAAAATATACAGTAGACTTAATGTAAAATTAGCATATAATTATCATAAAACGAATGCATGAAGATTATAAATGTACACTTAATACATGTAGGTTTAAATATCTTTGAATTAATCTTGTCGCTCTTGGTATAAATGACTTCAAAGTATTGGTCGCAATTTCGAGTCCTTTTGCCAAGATAAATCTATTTGACCTAGAGAAAACACAAATTGCCCTTTTTCACTTTTTACACCAGCTAACAACACAATATGTTACTTGAGAAATCTTAACAAAACGAGAAGTCATTGTTTTGTCTCTTAGCTGAGCTAGTGAAGGGCAAGGATAAAAGTTTTGCGATGCCAGCATACTTTCAAAACTGGAACACAGTTTGAAAGCACTAGGTCCATCACCTCAAGGATAGACCCATTGATCTTCTCCCTAGCTCCACCCTGGGACAAAAGACTGCCAATTTTATCACCTTGACATACAGTACCGGACCGAAGTAATTAACCTAACAGGGAAAGCCGAAAAGCAGGAAACACTAGGGGAATGCCAAACATTTACATACAACATTTACATACAAATTTGTGTTGCTTATCTTTGAAAACAATTGCCAAAAGAAAAACTTAGGTTAGGGGCACATAAGCAACCATGATGCCTACAACAAAGAGAGTCCCATGAAACAATACTTAAAAATACCACCAGTTGTGAAATCTCTGCCCATATATCACATCTTAGTGTTTACACAAAAATTTCTTTGCCATTCCCTCCAAAGCAACTTCATGAATCTTGACTGTCCGGATCTGTTTTTAGATCAACTTGAATATCTTTACTGTCAACATTACCTTGGGAATAATGAAGCTCAAATTATTAAAACAAATGATTATTAGCTAGCAGCTTGCCTTTACCTGACAGTGGAATCACTAGAGCCAGTCACAGTCACATTCTCATCATATTGAAGACAAAGAACAGACCCAGTGTGGCCAGTTAGTACTTTGATGCATTCTAAATTGTTTTTGTCCCATATCTAAAACAAAATCATTAAGACAATGAATACAATACATTGTATAAAACAGTGATTCAAACAACTTAACCATTCAATCGCTAATGCCCGTATTGCAAGTGGAGGTTGGGTGGACCAGGGACCAGGGGGCTACCGAACTCACACCCAAAGGCAGAAGAACACCCACTGGGCTACCAACCCACAACCCAGCCATGAGCCCCCCTGAGCCAAGCCCTCCACAATAGCACCCATCACACAGAGGCCAGAGAACCAGTGGACGTAAAATGAAATCCCAGAGGGAGACCTTAAACCAGAACAGGGAAGGGGGCTTGGGGGGCTCTGGACTCTGGAGCCACAGCCCCCAAGGGCCCAAGAGGCACCCAAACCCAGACAAACCTGGAGGACAGAGAAATACCTGCTACCCACCAGCTGGCTGGACACGCCAACGAAGGAGCTAGCTGGAGTGCAAATGTATAGCTGATAGGCGTCACAACACTGCCAGCCTAGGGTCTAGATCAGATAATCAGGAACTCCCTGTACAGCAGCTATAGTCGTCACCCCAATTTGGAAGCTATGGCCAGAATAGGAACTAGAGGAACCGGCTGCATGGAAGATAGACTGAACCGTGGAAGACTTGTAACTGTTGTCATGTAAGAGGACGACCATCGCTAAACGTAAATAGCAGTCCCACAGTAGAGCCACACAGAGTCAGAAAGTTGCCCAAGGCATGGGTGGGACACACTGAGCCCTTGCCACATCCCACTTATATGTCACAGCCATGCGAAAAGGATCTGTCTTAGAACTCTTAATATGAACTTAAAAACAGGTAGGGTTCAGAAGCGAGTCCCCTTGCAGGTCGTCAACAGTCATGTGGATACAAGACAGGAGAGAAGGAGCCATCCCTGCTAAGGCAACCATCCTGGTGGTAAAAGTCCAAAAAGCGACATTGAGCAGAAAAATAAACACAAGGTGCGAGTCCATCAGTGAAGAGAAACTGACACCTCTGAGTCAAGTCCTCTGAATAGCGACCAAGAGCAACTCAGGAATCGGCATGTGGCGCCAGGCATCAAAAACACTGAAGTTGAAGGCGTGAGAGGGAATGAGCAATGCGATTGGCCTTGCCGCGAACAGATGACGCAGTAAATGCAAATGAATGGGATATAGCCAGCAAGGATAAATGGCACCTCTTACAAAAACACCTGGTGAACCACTCCTCAAGCAGCGCACCAATTCTCTTATCTGCTGGCAGGCGAGCCTGAAGCATATCAGAGTCAAGATCAGCCGCAAGGATGGCTAAGTGAGTAGCAGGTCCCTCAGGATGAAGAGGGAGGCGTAGCCTTTCACAAAGGTGAACACAGGTAAGTAAGTTGAAGTGGCAGACTATGGAAGATGGCAGGCCAAGGGTAAAGAAGTCATCCAAGAAGTGGTGAAGGAAGTCCACGCCATAACAGTACTGTAACCAACCAAGTCAGCAATGGCAGAGAAAATAAATGCCACAGAACGCAGACCAAATTAAATGGGAGGACCATATCAACAAAGTAATGCCCAAGCTCCTTCATCCCAATTCGGGGACGATTGTCTGGGTGGCTAGCCACATCAAACTTGGCAATCAGCGTCTCACAACCACCAGCCATGATGCTGTCAATAGCAGCATCAACTGAAACATATTAAATTGTGAAGGGAGGTTTAGGGATCCCACCATTCACATTGTGCCCTGAAGGAGAAAAGAGGTCCAAGATGAGATGCCATTTGCCCAGTTGATGGTCTTGGGCATGACCCCCTAAATGGCTGATGAGTGGAGAAGGAAACGGAGGGGCCAGTCACCCTACCAGATGACACTTCAAACGGCAAGTATGAGTCAGTCAATTTCCAATGAGTGTTCTAAGGAGAAATGCATGTTCGACTACTAAGGAAGCCTCAAAGCCAATATGAAGACCCTCATGTATTCTGGAGTTCACCACTGCTGCCTGGTCTGGATGATGCTGCAATTTCAACTAATTTCAAGAAATTTCACCGAAGACAACTGGATATATTTCACGTGAAAGTTTCGCATTTTTTCCATCCCACAACATACGTCACAGAATAGGAATTTGCCAAGATCGCCACTTGAGCATGCGTGAAATTCCCAACCACGTGGACGCGCGAGAGTACCTCTGCTTGAGATCTAATGGTTACCAGAGTGAAGAAATCGATGGAATTTGGCCAAGAGCTCAACTTCGAGCTCTTCGCAAAAAGGGACAAAGTTTGAAGGAGTATCTTCTTCACTTCCAATATGGGAATCCCCCTTTGGCGATTTTTGCTTGTTTTCCATAGGGTTCACGACTCCAAGGACAGCTGTGAACCTCCATTGATGGTTGCTAGAATCAGAAGTTGTTCAGAACAGTGGGAAATGATTTTTTTTTAAACTTGACCTTCTGTTGGACTACAAAGAATTTGCAGCCTTCTTATGGTTAGGTAAACATTTCGAAAAGATGATACCATCCACATTATTTAGACAAAAAAGAGTTTGCAAAGTTGGGAAGCCATGTTTGTTTATCAGCCACTTTCTAGTACCTAGGTTGCGCACAGTCAGTCAACTATATAAAACCACCTTAAACTAATAATAAAGCTTTACGTTAGTTCTACCCTTACCTTTATTGTGTTATCTCTAAGTCCACTAACTATTTTCTGGTCATCATATTGCAAACAGTAGACACCTTTGCTATTCTCACTGCGACAGAAGATACGATGAAGTGAATGCTGGCCACAACGCCAATTCGTGTCAATTTTCTGCATAAGAAAAGGAAACCGTTGTTACATAAATTTAAAAAAAAAAGGAAAATCAAGCTAACTAATCAGCAACCAGACTGCTGTCACCCAAGACGTAACAAATACAGATCTTTCAAACTTGTTGAAACTTTCCAAAAGGGGAAATGCTGGACCTCTGGTTGCAGTTGATGGGACCCCATCCAACAACTTTTTGGTTTACTTAATTAACTTTCAAACCCCTAAGTTATGACAAGAATTTAAAGGAAATAATAGCCCTGAGATGGTTGAGTAAAAATCTGATATGTCCAGAAATGAAGGTACATTTGTAATTAGATACATGCACATTTCAATGAGCATCATGAAGTATGCCCTTGCTCTTTTCTCCAACTTCAACATCACTCATGTCTCGGAATACAGACAACAGGGTTCAAAATTGTGACCAATACAGTCACATTTGTATAGGTAATCACATGATTTCGAATGCAATTTGGAATATTAAAGCACAAGTAAATTTTTTCAAAGACAACCAAAATCGCATGAGCCCTTAGGGCGAGTGCAATTTGTAGTCTTTGAAAAAATTTATAAGTGCTTATTTATTCCAATTTGCAAGAGAAAAATCATGTGATTACTGATTAAAAAATTCAAGATGGTTAAGCAGAAGAAACGCACGTGTATCTCGCAATCAGGGAAAATTTGCGCCATTAATTGTGCCATCCAGGGCGCACGCTTGATTTCAAAACAAAAGATTTGATTGGTTGACCACACCCTATTATTTAACAGCCAATCATAATCTAAAATTTTGATGTGTAATTTGCACTGGTATTACACTTTTGCACAGTGTTTTTTTTACACTTGAGCTGCACTTCTCTGAGCCAATCAGAATCAAGTAATTTTTCATGTATATTATTAGTGACTAAAGAGAAGAGAAGTCACAAATTTGCAACTTGTTATCACAATAGGGTTAGCAGTTGCCACTTTGCTGCTACTTTTGCAAAAATAATTTTAAAAATGACAATGAATTTCTTTCAGTCTGAAGATAGCATAATTGTAGCGTAATTTAGCTGCGATGTTACATGTATGTGCACAACTCCATTCCTTCAATCATTCACCATTTTCAGCATGTGTAAGTATTGCGGGCTCATATTATGTGTGTTCGGTAAACTGCTGACAACACAATGCTGTGTGACAATTTTGCAACTAAAATTTGCGACTAAAAATTGTGACTAAATTTCTGTATCTTGTCCCAAAATTGCGACCAGATTTTTTTTGTTACTTTGGAGCCCTGGACAATAATTAACGCCACAAGGTGTCCCCCAAATGCTGCTCGTCAAGTAAGGATAAACTCCTGTAATTTATGTTCGATATATATATATATATATATATTTTTTTTTTTTGCATTTCTCGACATAAGTGGTAAAAATGACCAAATGCTGAGCATTCAATCCTACTTTGGTATGAAATCCATCGCATCACGTGCACCAGAATTAACTGACTACTGGGACTGTAACAGTATCTTACAAAGTGAATAAGATTGTTTTTGTGTGAAGTTTGTTTAATGTATTTAGTCCTGCTACAAGTCAGCAATGATGAAATAGAATTGTGGCTTTATCGCTTTGTGGTGGTTGTCCTAAAAAGTGATGGAGGAATAGGACAGTCTCAACATTCTGAGTTCTCCTGGCGGTTTCATAAAAATACTGTCACTGACCTGTAATTAGGAATCAGCTCTTTTATTTTCCTAATTACATGTAATCACTGTAAGGGGAAAACCTTGTTCAGTGTTACCAATGAATTAGGCTGTTCAGCAAGTATACCAACATTTCAAGTTGCTTTTTCCAAGCAGCAATAATAATATCTTTTTAACCCATTGACTCCCGCAGGTTCCCCATTGATGAGTAAAATACTCTGGCATTAGACAGAGCAAAATACTAAGCATGGCCGGTTCAGCCCACATTGGGAGTCAAAGGGTTAAAAGACTCTTTGATCACAAATTAATTAAGAAAGAAATACCATCCAAGGATTACCTCAAGGTCTTTAACAATTCTGGGATAGAGACTTCTAAAAAATGCATTGGCTGGGGGATCTGGGATTTGTGCCTTGAATAAATATTGTCCCCTAAATCAAAGAAAGCAATAAACAAATAATATTCATACAGATTCATCTTAACAATTACAGATACTCTTTATGGTTCAGCATACCTAAAATTAGAATAACTACTCAAGACCAGCGAGCCATCAGGTGCCTTCTAAAAACACGACCCAGCATGTATTAAAAATCATTGAAAAAATGTTTTGGAATTAAAATTTTAAAGAAAATTTATATTTCTTTTACAATGCTGTGGTCATTGTTATCATAATAACGGAAATTAAGTTACGTCAATACAGAAAAATATCATTCAAAATTTTCTTAGAAGGAAAGCCTGCTGGTAACTTAGCTTAGATGCAGCTGAGTTCCATTTGAAAAAAAAATGCTAAAAAGAAGATAGCAAATTCTTAATTTATTATATGAATAAGTTGTTTAGCCTTATTTTGAAAATAAAGCTTCTGTACAGGACTACAGCATTTAATTATGTTGTGGATACCAAATCACTTCTCTTTTTCATAGTCTGCTGACTTTAAACCTAACTAAATGACTAATGTTATATTATTGTTATCTGTGGTTGGCCTTTCAAATTTGAAATTAATTTGCACAGTACTGAAAAGTCAAATGGAAAAAGGTCTGAAGATTGACAATTTATCCTAGATTTGTGTAGTTAACCATGTTTTTTAAACCTGCAACAAAAAGGATTTGTGCATGCACTAAAAGAAATCATACCATCCCCTTCTCTCTGACAATCCTCTCCACAGTGGATCTGTTCGGACTCTTCTTTCAATAAGCTTTTTCCACAGCATTCCATCAGAAATTACTCTATTCCATTCCTTGCAGACCAACTCAGCTGCACGTAGGGACTCATCATCCAAAAAGGACAAGATATTTTCCGCAATGTGATCCAACCCTTTTTCTGGTAGATGGAAAAACACAAATTTTAGCAAGTGAGTTTCAGAAAAAAGGGACTACCAAAAATACAAAAAAGTGCCTTCTCCCTTTAAGAATCATGTTTTTCGGTTTCAACTGATTCACAGCATACCCATTTGTCTTCCTACATTCATTTGCAAAGAAATGAATGGGTATTCCAGAATCTGTCTATCTCCAATTAGCATAAAAAGGTGTGAGATGGAACATAGAATGGCAGATAACGAAAGTTCGAAGAAAACAATGCATAATTATATGAGTGTATTCAACTAACAGTTATCTCAGAAGGGTAAATTCTCCTACAAATAAAAAGCTTACTAGGTAAGTCAGCTCAATATTAACTTCAGGAACCCAATAATTATTGATTAGTTTGTCAGTAAGACAAAAATTATTATCTCCCTGTCCCGATATGTATACCCTCAATTTCCCTTAGATATGGTGTAATTAACAATTATTCCTCGAGCCCGAATGGGCTCTCAGTCAATAGCCCACGAGGCCGAAGGCCGAATGGGCTATTGACTCTAAGGCCATGAGGGCGAGAGGAATAATTGTTTTAGTAAAATCCAACTAGTTGGTCAAAAAAATATCGAGACAAAACATCTTTCACTAGTTAAAGCTAGACTTTAATCCTTTTCTGACGCCAAAACATTACAAATATGGCGGGCGCTTTCACTACTAGTGGGCTATAACAAATAGCCTATTAGCAGCTCAACCAATCAGAATGCAGCATTGATAATAGACCACTAGTTGGATTTTACTAAAATGGAATACATCGCTAAATGTTAAATTCTTCAGGAATTTTGAGAAAGAAATAATAATATATTGTTATCAGTAGTACATCCTTTAGAATTGTGATCTTAGACCAGATTATTATTTTCAGTCCGTAATCAATGCTTATTTTGATTTCTTTTGGGGGAAGTAAAAACCCCGCATGTCATTAATTTAATATGAAAGTGAGGTCGGAGAGTTCACTGAAATTTTAGTACAAGAAAAGGTTCAATACCAGAAAATAGAAAATGTGAAATGCAGTTTATTCATTGAAATATTTCACCTTGGAACGGAGAATCCGATAAATGAATATCGAAAGTACGTATGTAAACAACTCCTCGACTAGGTAACGACATTTCAAAAGCGGTGGAAGGTTGCGAGGGCCCCAATACATACAAACAAGAAGTTTGTTATGATATTGGCTGTTTGGAAATCTTCGAGTCAGATTTTTATGAAGTGTAAAATACAAAGCACCACTAAAAAACTCTTCACACTTAAACTGTACTTGAAATCAACACA
>NC_090874.1:15301195-15308695 GCF_036669935.1 Montipora foliosa | reverse complement strand
CCTGAGAAAAATTATTTCTCAGCAAAGTTAAAAAATCTCTGGAGCAGATTCAGAGCCATCCTTAAATCTTCCAATTGTGAAAGTGGAAATGAAAATAACGGGCAGTAAAAGGTGCGATGCCAGTGTCTTTGAAGTTTAGAGTACAAAGCATTTGATGGATTGCAATTTGCTTTTCAGAGTGTAATCCAGAGTCTTCGTCGAGTGACGAATTTCTCATTGGTCCATCTCATGATGCACAAGACATTTGTAAGTACATGTACCACTAATTAGTTGTTTGCTACTGGACAGTCATAAAAGTCGTTTTGTTGACATGTTTGGTTCCAGTGAGAATTAGCTTTAGGGTGTGGCCAGGGTATTGCACTTATGGCCAGGTTTGACCTTAATTAGATGCAGGCCCAATTTTGATATCCAACACAAAGTGTCCCTTTAAGTCTAAGCATTTGCTACCTATTAAGGGTAAAGTTAAGCGTTATTTTTAGCTTTGGGTAAATGCAGCAGTTAATCTTTACTTAACCCTTTGACACCCAAACCGGCCTTAAACTGGCCAGATTTAGTATTTTACTCTGCCTAACACCAGACGATTTTACTCGTCAATGGGGAACCCCTAGGAGCCAATGGCTTAAAGAGCAGCATTTGGGGGACACTTTGTGACGTAAATTCTCTGTATTCTGAGACACGAGTGACGTTAGAGTTGGCGAGAAGAGCAACCGGACACTTTGTGACACTTATTAAAATCCGCGTGCATCTAATTAGGGTCAAACCTGGACATATCTGTGCTAATGAACAGTCATAAAAGTCGTTTTGTTGACATGTTTGGTTCCAGTTAGAATTAGCTTTAGGGTGTGGCCAGGGGTTAGAGTTGGCGAGAAGAGCAACAGGACACTTCGTGACGCTTATTGAAATCCGCATGCATCTAATTAGGGTAAAACCTGGACATATCTGCAACAAAGGTATTTGGCAAAATTTACGTTAAAGGAAGTCATTCTTGAAAAACAAAAAAATAAGCAAAAGAAACTTTCACCCAAAAGTTGAAAAAATGAAACCAAAGTTTATGCTAAGCATGGATTAAGTTAATTGGCTTTCGAACAACCGGGCCCTGGACATTAGAAGACTGGTCAAACACATCAGCAAAAATACTTAGACCTCAGCAAAAAAGTATTATTGGCAAACGCTTGCAAATCCGTTTACCACCAAGATTACATACATGTAAAGTAGAGAGATTCATGATGAGGCATGTCTACTTTCAATGCAAATGTCAGGCTAAAGTTGCCTTTTGCCGAAGAAAAAATCGGTAGCTTACTACGATTTTCTGTTGAGTAAGGCATGTTTGGCGCGTCTTTTCGGATGACGTGATTTGCTCGATTCACGCAGTTACTCTTGGAAATGTAAAAGGTTGCCCTTGACAACATTGTAAGTTCAATATCACGAACTTCCTAGGTGCCTTACTCAACTGAAAATCGCAGTATTTGAGATAAACTTCTTTCTTGCCACGCTGTCCTGTAGGCATTTCTAAGGAGCCTTTTTGTCCTCCCCACGAACACCGTTTGTGGTAATACCAGCATTAGTCAGAAGGAGAAAATGTATGTCTTCCCTTCAAAACGCCTGCAGAATTATCAAGGAAAGACTTGATGAAAAGTTTATTTACCGCAGGGTTCTTGTTAAGAGCCGGTAACCGGTTATTTTTACCGGCTGTTCAAGTAAATGTTACCGGCTGTTTCACTGAAATATTTACCGAAATTATCCAAGGAATGTTCGTCTGTTCAAAGGTGAAATTACATTTCGTTTATGGGAAAATATTGCTTTCCCCCTCCAACCAATCCTGTGAAGATATCTGGCACATGTTATTGTTTCGAAAATATACCATTTGCAGACCTTCCAACTCTCACGCATTTTGCGTGAGACACACGCATTTGATATATTTCTCACGCCCACACGCATAGACACCACTTTCTTACGCCTCCAGCGTCCGTCCTAAAAGCAGCTAAATCTGTTACTTATGAATACAACAAAGCACATAAGCGTAAGCTATAATGGTTAACATTGAAGTATAGGTTAATGCTGATAGCTAGTTGCGAGCTAGTCAGTGTTGTTGTTTTGTAAATACGAAAACCCAGAACTTTTACTTCTTAAACGGCAATATTAATCAAAGAAGTTACATAATTATTGAATGCAGATGTCAAAAAAGTGTTACTTTTGAGATTTTATGGGACATTTTTGTACCTTTAGAATTTTGTAAATCTTTTCTGAAAATGCAGAAAATCGCATTTCTGGGACTCAAATTTTCAAAATGTTTCCGGGGGGGGCATGCCCCCGGACCCCCCTAGGTGACAGCCAATGAAATAGCATAACCTACTTTCCTTTTGCTGAGTATTAAATTAATTTAGCAGCCGCTGGCATGTGACAGCGATCGATACGAACGTCAAGTTAAGACTTGAGCTTGCCAACCCATGCAGGGGCAGGTAACAAAGTTACCTGCTATTTTTGGTTTTTTACCTCCTGTGCAAAAACTTAGCAAGAACCCTGTTACCGGTACTTGTAGGATAAGGAGAATAAACTGTAGGCCCCGTCTCGCAACCTTTGTTCTTTAACCACACTCTCTTCAATACTAGGGCGTGAAGTTCCTGGATTTTTAGCTTCAAGACTTTGTGGGAATTTCTTACCCGTTAATATTAAGAGACCCTGAGTCCTACTGTAAAAAAAAAAATCGCAAGAGACCCGCAAGAATGGCGGACTCAAGTCTCAAGCCAGAAATTGGAATGAGCTTGTGTTTACTCGATTCACGCAAAAATAGATTGCGAGCCGTCAGTCCACAGGCACCCCAAGCTCAGTGTGAGGGAAAGCCAACAAAAACATAAGGATTTGTATGGGAATCCCGATAAAAGACCTAAGAAGATAATTTTACGAAAAAATTGTTAATGTAAAAGCCGAACCCTTTTTGCCATTGTGGGTCGCTTCCTTCCTGTGTGTTTTTTTCCAGATTCGACGGAAGCCATTATCAGTTCATCGGTTGTCAACGGTTATAGGAAAATGCCAAGGCTGAACACTCAATTCTCACGAGCCCACCAAATTCAGTCAAACGTTCCTGGTTAAAACGTTCCCACGGTTAAAATCATAAAATCAGAATTCAAGGGCAAAGGTTTTTCTTTCATTTCAATCCTCTAGCCGCGCGCGCCGCTGTTAGTGACCCAAACCGAATTGATAAAACGATGAAAAAGAGCGTTTTTAAGACACGGCGACCGTTGTCTTTCCGCTTGATTACGAGTCTTTGTTTGTGGCTTGGTAACGAACAAAGACAAACATACAAATCCTTATATTTTTGTTGGCTTTCCCTCCCACTTAGCTTGGGGGCCTGTGGTCTCTCTTTTGCTCTAAAGCCCGTTACACACGAGCAAGTTTTCCTTGACAAGTGTCATTCACATTGTTCATATGCTCATGTGTATGAACGACAAATTTTCTTTGACGAGTTTTGCTTTGACAAGTCTTATTTGCTGGTGTGAACGAATTAACAAGTGTTCTTTGACAAGTTTTCACTGTAGCTAGCAAAACAATTACACAGCGGACGACAAAAAAAACAAACCACGGGGCGCCATTGCAGTGAGTCATCACAAGAACAAGACTGCTGTGCGCCCGCAATTTCTCAATTTTCTTGACAAGTTTTCCTTGTCAACCCGTACAGACGAGCAAGTTCGGCAGTGTGTCAATTTTTTCCTTGACAAGTGCACTTATCAAGGAAAAAATTGACATCTTCTTCTTTACACACCAGCAAATAAAATTTGCCAAGTCAGAACTTGTCAATGAAAACTTGCTCGTGTGTAACCGGCTTAAAATCGTTGAAACGAACGATTAAACAAACTCTTCAAAATGGCTGAAACTGCGGGTCGCAAATACCGTGGGCGTTTGTTAGACTCTAACCAACGCCCGCAGTATTTTCAACCCGCAGCTTCAGCCATTGAAAGTTCAACGTACGCGTTCGTTTCGACGATTCTTGAACAATAGAGAGACTGCCCACAATCTACGCCGAAAGGTTGAGACAAGTGTGCTTTGGGGCGGATTTGCCCACTTCCGTCACTTACTCACTTACTCATTCATGAGGCTCTTAGCAGTACGTCACTTCCGATTTGTGTCATATTTAGAAAGCCCAATTTCTTGAGAGCTTCCTTGATTACGAGTGGCTGTCAGAATCTATATTGGGTATTACGTTATTTTACAATTCATAATGGTAATAGAACTGAGTGGAGTCCAATTCGGTTTGTAATCAAACGAGTGATAACAAAATCGCGGGAGTCCGATTTGTTTATCACGAGTATGATTACAGACCGGATTGGACGACACGAAGTCCTCTTACCAATTAATCATAAAAATTACAATTTCCGAGAAAAGAGGAAGAGCCAAATTTTGAAAGAAAGGGAAAATTTGTTTTAAAAGACGGACAAAGGAGGTGTAAATTGTTTAATGTCGCTCTTAAAGAAAGAAAGCCTGTACACTGTTTCTATGGTGATTGAAACCAAGGTTGTGATTGGTTGATTTAAACTACAACTTTGAATGTGATTGGCTTATTGAACTGTCCGTTAACAAATTGTCCTATAACAACTTGGCAAGTGAATTAGTGGAAAATGGGAGTCTTAAACCAATCACAATAGATGAAATTGTAATTTTTATGATTAAGGGAGTATACTCGTTCGATTACTCCCTGAATTGTATTCCATTCAGTCCTATTGTCATTATTAATTAGCAAAGCGTAGTTCTTCATTTCTTTCGGCTTCGGCTTTGAATAGTTTCTTTATTAAATATGCGACCGAGAGCGCTATGGTAGAGTGTAAGACAAGCAGATTTAAAAGTGGATTCAGTAACTCAACCTCTAACCAATCAAAAACGGAATCGAGCAAAATTCCAACTACTAAGTAGAAAAACAATGTGGGCTAAAACAAACTGTATAAGAAAGAGACTTCCCTTGAGTCTCCTTCAGTTAGTGCTGAATTTGACAGAGTACCCTGTTTTTGAAAAATCAACGGAAACGAGACCAAGAAAGCACCTGGCAATTATGAAGATATTTTTTTTTAAGCTCGATGAAATTTCGTTCGGCGAACGAGATACTGATATCCACTTTTAAATCTGCATTTCAGGGGAAGTTAGCCGTGAAGAAGGAGTTGAAAATGAGCAAACATCTCGAGGAGAAAGATTCAAACTCCCACCGATTTTTCAAGCGGCCGCACATCGACCGAGGAATCGGACTGTTGATGACTCGGAAGGTTTGTTAAGAGGTCAAAAAGCTCGGACATTTGAACAGGAAAAGCCATCGAGAAGTTATGTTCACGTCGAGGAACGAGAACAGAAGTCACCAACTAAAACGTCCTTGCTAATGTCAGGAACGAAGGACAGTAAAGCTCAACCAAAGCCGCTGGAACAGTCAAGTCGACAGAAAAGTCAAAAACGAGAGAGAAGTTTGGAAGACAACTTGAATAAAAATTTGAAACTGGATAAAGATTTGTATATCGTGGATGCGAATAAAGATGGCGAAAGAAAAGCCAAGCACGAGAAAACGAGACGAAAGAGACCGACAGCGTCTAAAAGTCCGCAAAAGCATTTGCCGATAGTGGAGAGTTCTTCAAGTCATGACGTTATAGTAGCGTCTACAGAAATGGAAAATAAGAGTTCAGTTGTAGCTAAGCCTCATCATTCAGATATCGATGAAACGAGCAAAAGAGAGTATTTTACTTTGTGCGAAGGAGACATGGTGGCCATTAGAGTGCCAGAGAAGCTGTACATGAAAGGACAGCCTTGTCTGGGTAAAATAACAACGCTTGCGGACCAACAAGGTTTGTTGACGGTTCATTATTACACAGGAAGTTACGATGGCCGATGGAGACCTATGATGAGTCGTACCAGTCCCTACCTCAGAAAGGTGGCTACCGCTGACGTGCTTTGTAAATTTCAGCTGGCGTCGGATGGAAAGATGTCGCCAAGCACACAGAGAAAATTGAGGACAATCGTTGATGATAATCGTAATGAAAGTGGTGATACCACGTGATTGTATAGGAAACAAGAATATGGAATATTGACCTCGCAAAGGAAGACTTCCAAGCTTTACACGTGTGTAACTCAGTCGTACACTGAAATTTCGGACTGGAAGCTTTTGCAATTCAACTCTTGCGTTATATGTCAAGAGAGTGACGATTTTTTTAGGGTGTACTTCAGTCAAATTTTGTATACTCCAAGCACATTACAAAAAAGGAGAATTTGTATGTGGTCAGTATTTAGTGCTGGTCATTTCTCTGCCGCGTTAATCGTATTGCGTTGTGTTAAAAAGCGAGGACCAAAGGCTTGTAGTGTTTCAATGCACTTACGACGGAACAATCCTATAGGCTTTGCAAAGATCTCAGAACAGTTTTATAACATGAAACAGTAATGAAATGCTCAGATATTTTAGGATAAAACAGAGTACTTGCCATGAAAATTATATTTTGAAAAAGCTATCGTTTTCAGGGAAGAATTAGTTTGGAGTTAGTTTTATATCTATGATACTATTTTTATACAATGAAAACAGTAATATTGTAAGAATGAGGAAAAGGTCATTTACAAATGAATTAAATAATCCAGCAATATATGGCGTTTTATAAATTATGGTATTTCCTAGCCTAATCACCACTGCCCAGAGACTTTTCTTGCGCAAATTTCCGGTTTCTGTCAAGACTTTGTAGTGACCCGCGCGAAAAACATCTTCTCGCGTCTTCGTCGTTCGTGGCTTCGACCTGCGGCCGAAGAGTTTGTCGCCCTTCGTCCGAAACCGAAAATTCCCGCCGCGCGCGAGAAAAACCTCTGGTATCCAGGGTAACTGCCGACTGTTCTCACCATAATTTTTTTTACTCCAATAAAGCCCGTGGGTGCATTGTTTTTTAACTCATTTTTGCGTTGCAGTTGCGGCTTTTTTTAAATTGGAGGGTTATTGTACAAATTAAATTATCAGGCTCAGTGAGGTGTATTTGGTGACTGAATCGTATAAACATACTACCGCGCTTGTTTAGACTTAGTAATGCCAAACTTATTTGCTTGGTCTGTAAAAGAGCCCTTAACATTAATTTATACTGCAACAGCGCTTGATTGCGTTCGACGTTAGGAGAACGCAATTACTAATGCTGTGGTACTTGGGGGTCCTGTGCATATGGTAAGCTAGGTACGTTCATGTGCATCTCGGTTTTGATGCGTCAGATACGCAAATGACGATTGCCCACCTCGTGATTGTTTTTATGGAAACAAGTTGCACCAACAGGCTCGTATTTTTAGTAATAATCTCTCAGACAATTTCAACAAATTCCAGATTCAGTTGACAACAATAAATGCGGCGCTTATTCAAAGCCCCTGCTTTATACGAGAAGAAGCAAATGGACGGCTTTATCAAATAGATACAGTATTTCAAAAGTCAGTTAGTGGGTTGTTTTTTTTTTTTTTGGTAAAGGCAAAGGCACAACAAACTAACTTTATAAACATATTTGCCGTTATCAA
>NC_090874.1:15266195-15293695 GCF_036669935.1 Montipora foliosa | reverse complement strand
CGGCATAGACACTCCCTGGAACCTCTTCCTTTTGCTTGTTACTTGCTTGTTACTCCCTGTTACAAGATTTTTATGTCATATCTTATTCAATTATTGCCGGGGTTGGTTTTTGAGCAGCCTAATGGGGCACCGAACTTAAGTCACTAATCTTTTTCTAGCCCACTCCTCTCCCCGGGTCGCTACATCATATCAGAATATTCGCGCAGCCTACTCGCTAGCGCGATATCCAAAACAAGTTTACCTTAGGCTAACACATGCATGGCCTTTGAATTGATTGTATTTTTAAGTACTTTCTTTTTCTGTGGCAGAGACAAACAGGTTCTTGATGATTGGAGGGAACAGACCAAAATCATTCGACAACAGAAGCAACGGCTTGCGGCTACGAGGGGCGCACCCTCTGGTAAGTTGGCGGTATTTATCAACACAGGGCCCGTCACACAAACGCGCACGCAAACAACTTGTGTGGGGAGGAGCGTTGCGTGACCACACAAAGAACGGCTGCGTAGGACACTACCCGTCCACACGTATCCGGATATTTTTTAATCCGCAACTTTTTCTTCGCGAATTGCCTTCCGTCCACGCGCATCCCGCGAATCCGGCTTGCGAATCTGCAACTTTTAAAATCCGCTCTCCAGTGTGGACAGAAGACGGTCGAATCCGCATATTTTCAAATCCGATGACGTTACAAACTCAGATCCAGTCTTTAACGCGTTAATATTCAACATGGCCGCTGAACGAAATGCTATCGTTTCTCTTGTCGCTAACTCGAACGCCTGATGGCACATGGTCACATGCAGAGGAGTCCTATCCGGATACGTGTCGACGGGCAAATTCGATTTGAAAACATTTCGTGTGGACGTGAAAATTGTTTGAATCCGCAGAGAAAAGTTGCGGATTAAAATATATCCGGACACATGTGGGCGGGGCCTCAGAAGGCCATTTTTCCTTTTTATAGGTTTTGTTTAAAATAGATTCTAGTAATTTCCCAAGGGGTCCGAGAGGGAGCAGTTTCGAATCAGACCTCTCGGGAAATTAATCAAAGGAACAAGAAGGATCACGTGCACCTATCACAGCCGACCTCCGTAATACATATAGTAGCGCGTAAACCAGTCGAACTTGTCGCCTGAAGAAGACCGACATTAAGCGGTCGAAACTTCGTGGTCTGCAACCGACCGCAATGCGAAACAAACGATCACACGTCTTATTATTGGTTGTATGGGACGTTTATTAACATGGCAAGGTGTGAGATAAGCAGTCAACTCCCAGTTCATTCAACGCTTCAGAAGTTGGTTACTTCTTATACGTTTCATTGTTCGTCTTTTTAGTCGAAGTTAAAGCGCCTTACGGAACCGAGAAGTCGATCAAAGAAGAAGAGAAGGTGGGCTATTTATTTCTTACCTAATGACTAGTGTCCAGCTGCAACGGCAGCAACCACACAGCCTTTGCTGTTGCACAAATAGAGCAGGATGTCTAGTAAGCGATATAAAAGCATCAGCATATGATTACTAGTGAATCACAGTTAGTCCTAACAGACCAATAAGAACTTGCCACAGGGCTAAGGAAGGGGGGAATGATGTGTGCAGCCGCGAGCTCTCGATTTTGTATCAATTAATCGTTAGTTTCTCAAAGATGTTTTGTTTTGCTTTCTAATCAAGCTTCGTTTGTTTTCCTTACTATTTGTTTCCTCGTTTGTAGTACTTCTCTCGTTAATCGTGGTTTGCAACCTTCATTGCTTTGTTTGTTCCTAATCTCTGGTTTTGTGTAGTTTTCGTCTATAGAGTGAACAGTTACTACGTTTATTGTAATTATTGTCCTGTCAATTCAGATTGTCACTGGTTGGTTGTTACTTCGAGGTCACATGACATCTAACAATAAAACTGTTTCCCGCCAAAAGTCTCTGAGCGGGCAACAGTGCAAAATCTATGACGTCAGAGGGTAACAGTGCACTGTTACCCGCGAATGTTGACCGACGACCGCTGTTGCTGTTGCCGTTGCACGTTTTTCGTTTTGTGCTATATAACAAATCACTTAATGACTGGTTCATCGGGAAACAGTTAATTTTGTTTCCCTCGAATTCCAATGTTTCCCTCGGCTGCGCCTCGGGGGAAACATTGAGATTCTCGGGAAACAAAATTAACTGTTACCCTCGGGACCAGTCATTGAATGTTTACTGTTCTATTTCTGGTCCAAAGTTTTCCATATTTTGATTTCTGTATGATGTTTTTGTAATAGACTCCACAAGGCTACGCAAAGCGTCTGAAAGAAATCTTTGAGGAGAAGGACGCAAGAGGAGCCGCAAGAAGGTAAGCAACAGACACTTCTTCAAAACGGCACGTCCACTCACTGCGACCTTGGTTATTCACTGCTCTGCTTTAGCACAGGTACCTACAACTCTAATAACTTGGTCTATGCAACGGCATCTTCACAGATCAAGCTTTTTTTTAGACGAGTTCTTAAATAAGATTTAGCTTGCACGAGTGTTAATTTCCCCCATTCCATAATGCAATAGGATTTGGGGGTTTCTTTACATAAAAACAATATCAGTTATACTCTTTGGGACATGCTTCCGGCCCCCTCCACACTAAAGCGTTTCCAAAAGTGTCCGGTTTCGATTTCAATGGAAACGCATCGATCGATCCGCGTCCATGCTACCGTTTTGCTTGAATACGCTCAATGACATGCTGTGTCGTAGGTTGAAGAACATGCGCATGCTCGTAAGAGATGCGGCTGCGATATTTTCGACATTTCCCGTCGATGTGAGTTTGAAAACTGTAAACAACTTTCACTTAGCTTTGGCTCGCTTGCTTTGTTCCAAAATCTTCTCGACCTTCGATGTGGTGTTCCTGCTCCATCAACCAAGACAAGGTGGAAAGGGATTGGTGAAAAAAGCGAATTGGTAATAAATTATCATGCAAGACTTGTGATTAGCTGGAAAGGTTTGGTTTCGCGGGAAAATCAATCCAAAGATAACTCCGTCTGTAAAAATGCCGTTCTGCAAATACAATAAAGTTGTATGCTCCTTGTAATGGGTTCTTGTTTAGCGGAAAAACCTCCAGAATCAGCATGAGCTATCTATGTAGAAAGCCTCCGTTGTACATAGAGTTTCAAACACTAAGAATACTTATATACTGGCTATAATCTTCTATCACTCTTTCCACACATTATTACTTCTCCCTTACAGTACATTTTTCATTTTTTCTCAAGCTTTCCCCATCAATTAACTAATTCTTCCTCCAGTCATTATTAGTTACTCTAAAAAATGAAAAATAACTCAACTCTTTTCTGTAGCAGTCGCCGCCACATGCAGTCATCGACTGCCAATTATTTTATTAATGTTTTTTTGTTTTCCATAGGGCTATCGAGGATCGCGAATTGGAGACAAGAATAAAAATGCACATGGAGAAGTTACAAGATCACCGGACAAAAGCGTATGGGTCCATTCAGGAAGAACTAGAGTCTGCAAGAAAGAACCTAGAAATGGCAAGTGTTTTAAAATTTGATTGCAAAGCATTTAAAAGCTATAAACAACATTTCGTGGACAATTGTGTAACATATTTTACAACTAACTACCGTAAAGCGAACACCGAAGTTATGTAGGCTAATCACAACAGCCGTTTACAATCGAATGCGGAGCCAATCACAGTACAAATATACACGTGCATCCCGTGCGGAAGAACGTGTGCAAGAAAGTTACAAATGTTCTTGCTTTCGTCACTGATTGACAGCAGGGGTGTGACGTACTTGATACTTGAGAAATTGGTAAGATTTTTTTAAGAGATTTTCTTTTATAAGTAAAAGCCCTCCTAGGCTCCCTCATCAGCAGTCCCCAATTCCCGGTTTTTTTTTTTTTTGAAGGAAAGGTGATGGTGATGATGTTATAACAGAGTTTGCGACGTCACTTGCCCTTTGCTTGTAAAACCCCTGTTTGTGTTGTAGCTTGCTGAAAACTCTACAGATGGGTAAAATAAACAACTAACGACTGCATTTTCCTTTGCATTTATTTATTGAAATGTCCTTCGGAATAAGTCGGGAATGGCATTTGTGAGACCCTAAATCTCAAAATGTTTTGAGGGTGCTTGGAGCCAACATATCCTCTACCTCTGAAATGACGATTATCGACAATTCGTAATTTTCCCTGGAATGAATGTTATCGTCAATTTAGATTACTCTGTCCCAGGACTTGTGGTAGCAGATGAAAAGAAAAAAAGTCAAAGTTGCATCCCTGGACGGGATTTGAACTCAGAGCACCCAATGTGAAGGAACTGTTTTTATCCACTTAACAACTAAAGATCAACTGACTGACAATTGCACCGATTATTTATCAAATCTAATTAGTATATATAAAATCATTGCTGAATAGTGGTTAAGTCTAGTACTTGATTTTAAAACGGTTAGCTTTCTCTTGAGGTTTGGTAACCGGCATTTTTTCTTTTTAAACTTGTTTCTTAGCCGGTGATAATACACGTTTACAGCGGCATTCGGAAGAAAAAATATATTGATATATATTTTTAAAAGAAAGTGTACTGTCAGTTAGCGATGCGGTAGTCTAGTGGTTAAGTGAAAGGGTTATTAATCGAACATTCCCAGGTTCGAGTCCAGCTAGTTTAGGAATTGGGGTTTGGATTTGTTGAAAATAGATATTCATTTCCCATAATCCCTATCAAGCGCTAAACGGCCTAAATTGACGATAATGGTCAATTCAGAGAAACTTAGGAATTGTCGATAATAGTCATTTCAGAGATTGAGGATGGGTTGTTGGAGCGCCTTCGGCACTTGAGGCATTCTTCGTGTTCGTACACGTTCAAAATCTCACGTTACGTCCCTGGACAGAGAACGTTCTGCACCTGCGCAAAGCACCTTGAAATCCCTAAAGGCCTATGTTAACGAGGAAACATAGTAGGGGCAGCCATGCTTCCTGAAGAGTCCTCTCGTTCGCACGCGCACGCAGTTTCTTGCGCATCGAGAAGCAAATAGTTTTTCGTTTGCGCGATGCACGTAACCTGTCGAGAATCAGTATTTGCGCAGCACTGTCCCCGTGATCGGGAAAGCCCTTACTGATGACACACAGCAACGCGATGGTCGCTGACTATTTGAATCTGTTTGCAGGCTCGTCATATCCAGCGCGAGGTGAATGACAGAAAGAACTTAGAATACCGACTGAGAGCTTTCACGGGCGACGACGTGACGTCATCACATTGGAACTCAAAGTCAAAGACGAAGAGTTCTAAATAAAACAAGACCTTGGGACCAATTTATCGAAGAAAACCAATGCTCCATTTAAGATTTCTTTTTTTACTTTAAGATTAATTTAGGGTATTTACATTAATATATTTGAGGGGAATGTCTGTATAGTATTTGTCCTGCTTTGGGCGAAAAGTGTTATTTTGAACACACAGTTTTGTTTTTTGCTTTAAATTCTAAATTATGCGAGAATTAACGAAGTTTTTCCGTTTGTAATAATTTCTGTCATAAAAACAGATTTTAAACTGGTGTCGCTAAAAGATGTGTTGTATTTTTTGCATTAATAATCGTTTTCTTCGAAATTTTAATTTATTGAAGTACATACGATGTAAATAAAGCCACCCTGGTTAGTATATGTTAACCTATGGTCTTTTTATTCTTTCTGTGGGTTTAAAGTCCATTTTCATCATGGACTGGATTTGTCTCCATTGACTCCGAAGTCTCCACCAAGCTTTGTAAACCCATTTTACACCAGCAAGTATTCCTTGACAAGTATCAATGCTCGTGTAAATGATGAACAAGTTTTAATTGAAAAGGAATAGTTGCTCGTGTAGACGATGAACAAGTTTTCCTTGAAAAGGAACAATTGCTCGTGTAGGTGATGAACAAGTTTTCCTCGCCATATTTTGGCGGTCTGTTGCACAATATTGTTATCAACGATTATTAGTTGTATCTTACAATTGTTAGAGCGGTTTTCAATTGAGTTTCAAAAGTAATTAGCGAATTGCTTTGGTTTTGCATTTACTTCACTCAGTGATTGGTTCAAAGTTCTCGCGCCATTTTTTCAACCAATCAGAAGTGAAACCAAAACCAATTGTGGCTAGCGCGTGCACATTTTCCCACGCTTTGTGTTGGCTGCGTGTAATTACTTCGAGTTATGATTGGTTTACTGGATTGTCTCCGTCCTTTTTCATTGGTCAAAGTAATTACTTTGGTTTTGGTTTTACGACACTCGATTGAAACTCGCTCTATTATGGATTGATTCCCTCTCCACTTCAAGACTTGTTCGTCAGACGTGAGTCGAATTACAACCTGAGGCAAAAACTGTGTTTCAATACACCGAGGCCAAGAACTGATTTGCTAAAAAGTCTATTCGATATTTTGGTACTATACTATGGAACCGACTTAACAACCAGATGTTTTAAAAGATTAATTTAGGAAATGGACTCAGAATTTTTTCAATTTTAATTCATTGCTCTATTGCTCTTTGTTTCCTTTTGTGATATTATAGTTCGTTTCTTATGTAAATTCTAGGTTTTCATTTCTTAGTTCTTAATTCTAGTTCTTAGTTCTTAATTTTATACACGACCAAATCAGCAATGCTGTAATTTAGTTATCGTGTATACATAATTGCTTTACTTACAACACGACAACAACAAAACGCCAAATTTGAGCTTTTGACGACAACGTAAACATGAAAATGACAACCTTTTAGTCTCCATTTTTTCTCTGAAGCCGATCGTTCTAATTTATTATTTAGGATACTTTGCCCACATTGTAGGATGTGAAAGACACTGAATAACCGGCAAAATTTTACGATAGAGCAAAATTACATTTTGAGGTGACGTTCCCGTCGACGTTTTAGATCTCAAATTCCCCAACAGGTGGTTTGCAAACAGTCTCTCGAGAGACAGATAATACTAATGTACAATTGCTGGTGGACGAACACAAGAAGCTGATGAGAGATCTTTTGTTCTTGTCGTCCACCAACATGGCGGCGATGACGTAACATCACAGCAGCCATGTTGCTGCACAGAACTGTCTATGTCTATTGGGTATTTGACGCTATTATAGAGGTTTTGCACGGCAGCCATGTTTCATGGCAGAAACAATGAAAATGTTTTGCATTAGAAAGAGCATTTGTTCCCATGGGAAAAAGAATCTGTTGTTCCTGCCATGCAACATGGCTGCCGTGCAAAACCTCTATAATGCAAAACATACCATAATTTGCTACTGTTTTGTGCACCAACATGGCAGTCTCATCACGTGATTGACAATCGACTATAGAAGGATGTCAAGTTTCTATTTTGGCTATTATTGCCAGAAATTGATGCAAAATGAAGTCCTAAACAACAGGCATCATCTCGAGTCTTTAGGGAATAAACTTATAAAAATCCTTATATTTATTCCCCAGAGCCTCGAGATGGTGCCTTTTGTTTAGGACTGAATTTCACTATATCGAAAATGGAAAATGGAAAATTTTTGCCGATATACGTGACGTAACAAATTGCCTCACGGCTGTGGGTTGCGCCAGTTTTCACCCGGTTCGATACGCACGTCAACTTTTTACCCATGAAATTTAGAGAAAAGAAGACAAAGATAAAAGAAATCGAGTTTTCCAGGGGGTGGGGGAAGGTGCGATCAAATGGACATTTCACGCATAGCCAAATAAAAAAATCAGAAAGACCTGTTATTGGAAGATAAACCGGCCCCCCAGACCTAATCATTCAGAATCCTGTGTAAGTTAATGCCACCGACCATTCACAGGCCGTTGCAATCTCTGGGCTCAATCGCTTGTGAGACTTTGATAGGCCTGCTTCTCTCAATGGGATAAGTTCTCTGTTGACATGCATAACCACTTTAAATTAGGATTTGGAAGAAAATGTGGGCTAGGAAATGGAATTGGTAACCCGCTTCAGCGGGGTCATTTATTACTCGAAAGATACAATGTGACTGGTTTGCTAACCAAGCAACAGTTGTGAACAACAGACAACAGAAACAATGACTTAACAATTAAAGCTGCGACAACAAAAAATAACAAGCTTCCTAGGGATTCTACTTTAGCCTCTTCAGAACCCTCCCAAGGGGCACCAAGGCTGGCAAAGAGGAACTCTCAAAAAACCCTCTGGACCTTGAGGCCTCTTAAAAAAAGAGAGATCTACTCACACGCAAAATTTAAAGTTTAAACCTGATTTCAAAAACGAAAAAGGATGATATTCATCTCTTACGACTTATAGAGAACAATGGCATGATCCTGAAAAGGCCAGAAAAAAAGCCAAAATCGATTACTGGGATTCTACTAGTCCAAGCATAAACAAATTTCTGCATAAGTGCAAAATCACACAAAGTCCAAAATTTTTCATTTAAAAAGACAGCAAACTAGGTTTCTTCAAGAGAATCCTGGCGTCGATGTTTAGCGGTAAATACGATTATTTCCCTTACAATTCCTCCTTTTCTTGATCAACAATAAGAACAGGCTTGGGTTTCCCAGGTGTCTTTTTGAACCGTCTGAATAATATGACGAGAACCCCAATGATGACCAGGGCCGCCAGCAAACCCAGCACTATACCGGCGATGGCACCACCGGACAGTTTCTCTCCTTTTTGGCCTTCTTTGGAACCTGAAATAGCATTATGAGTTTATTAAACCTCCACGAAAACAAGAAAATAACTTTAAACCACAAAACCAAGAGAAAATGAGAGGACAGAGAGGGAGTCTCAGGGCGTTGGCCGGGATATTTCATGTCCACGAAAGTTATTTTTAGAGGAGCGGAAGTCGGAAGTCTGTCTTCCGAGACGTCCCCATGCAGTCTTGCCTCGCTCTCAGGTTCTTAGTGAAAAGACAAAATGGCGGCGCACGTTTTGGAAGGCTGATGAATAAATATTCATCAAGTCTTTTCAAAATGCATGCGGACGTCTCGGAAGACAGACTTCCGCTAGAACAAAGACTTCCGCTCGTCTAAAAATAACTTTCGTGGACATGACATATCCCAAGGGCTGGACCGGGAGCCTCCCTCTCTGTCCCCTCATTTTATTTTCTCTTGACAAAACATAATGTTCACAATCATAATTGTTGGACATTTTTCTAATGAAAGCGTTTGCGCCCGAAATAAATGAATTTCAAAAACGCTTGGTTTGGTTTTCAAATTTCTCGGGGCTCTGCTATCTTGAACATTTGTGACGTGTCATGGTTGCCCTATAGAGCGTTTTCACATGACGTCACGGTGACCATGTTGGTGTTCCAAAACAAGCAAACAAATGGCGACCATGCTGGTGTACCAAGCTAATCCTCTGGAAATTGAACTCTATTTTTATGAAAATACCTTCTTTTGTTTCAGTAATCTAATATGGCTGCTGGTCACGCGAGTTAAACCGCTCTATTGTTCCGAAACAAAAGCTCTTTGTGTGAAAACAACAAGAACAACCGTTACACGCCACAATTACTCAGCTTAACAGCTAAATTACAACTAATGTAACTAACTAATGTAAAACACTCGTTAGTTGGGGAAAAGCTAAAGGCTCTTCATCTCAATCCTTATCTTGTTAACTGGTACTTAAGCTGATATTTAAGGGTGTTATCTATAAATGGCATAATATGAACAAAGGAACAACCCAGGGTAGTGTCATTGGGCCCCATATTTTTAAATTGTTTATTAACGATTTGGCCATTAGGGATAATGACCTTACAAGCATAGTTAAATATGCTGACGACACCACCTTGCTAGTCAAAGTATGTAAAAATAAAATAGATCTTTCTCAAGAGGTTGTCAATCAGTTTTGCAGTTGGACCCAAGACAATGCCATGGCATGTAATCCTAAAAAATGTAATGAACTAATACTTTGTAAGAAGTTTGCTCATGATATAGAACCTGTGAACAATATAACGCAAGTTTGTTGTTTAAAAGTATTAGAGGTTACTTTACAAAGTAATCATAGATTTAATGAGCATATTAAGGTTAAGCTGCAGGAGGCAACATTTCAACGCAACATCTTGCAACATTGTTGCATGATGTTCTGACATGTGTAGAACGGGCTGACCAAACGCACGTAACATTTTTAACATTTTCAACGCAAAACGTCGATGTTTATGTGCCGCAGGCCTCTGGCACGCAACAAGTGGACCTAGCGCGCATGCCCTAGTGCAACAATGTTGCGTGAACGTGGCCAAACCAGTACAACATCATGCAACATCCAAAATGTTGGACGAAAAATTTTACCCGTTTTCAAATTTGATCCAACATCATCCAACATGTTGCAACATATCGCAAACGTATGCAACATGTTGTGCCCAACAACATTGCAAGATGTTGCATTGAAATGTTGTGAGCGTTTGGCCAGGCCTCTGCGCGGCAGATTTGCCGAAAACGTGAAAGAAATGTAGAAAAATGAAAAAATGCACGTGCAGAGCGTGCAAGCTATTGTTTTTGCTCATTAAATGTGCAAAATTTGTGACGTTTTCTTTGCCGTCGCGTGGTAGATCTTAGGGACCTTAAGCAAGGAGGACGACGGCGTCGGTTACGAGAACGCCACATAAAAATACATTTAATAGATAAAAACAATAGTTCTGCACGCCCTGCACGTGCGTTTTACATTTTGATACATTTCTTTGCCGTTCTCGTCTTGACAACGACCTGAAATGATCAAATTTGAGGTTGTGTAGAGGACGTGAGCACCTGACGATAAATTTCAATTTTCTGTCTAAATATCCGCACCTTTCTCACCAATTTTATTTCTGGAATGTGGACACACACTTTCCATGCCGATCGACTTGGAGTAATCGTCGTCTTTGCTTAAGGTCCCTCTCAAGCAAGGAAAACGACAACATTCCTATTTTGGCGGGTCTAATTTGCAGGTCGCAGGTCGCAGGCCGCAGGTCATTGTTTCACCAATACAGAAAGTATCCCAAACATTAAAAGCTAACCTTAGGCCTAATTAGGCCTAAACAAAAGCTTTTAGGCCTAAGGTTAGCTTTTATTGTTGAAACAATGACCTGCAACCCGCGACCTGCGACCTGCAACTTGCAAATTAGACCCGCCTTTCCTATTTAATAGCCCATTTCCGAGTTCACGTCAGCCCCCTCTTCAAAGCTAAGTGCGAAGGTTTTGTGATGTTAATTAGTTCTACTTTACATATGAATGGAAACTAATTTTCATGAGAAAAACTTCGCACTTAGACTCGCTTTGAAGAGGAGGAAGATATAGACTCGGAAATGGCCTATTGTTCGCCATTACTACCTTTAAAATCTTGAGAGAGAGCTGGATCGAGGAGAAAATGACGTCAAACACTCAATAGTTTAAGAATGCAATGCGTGTGTACGCGGCTGAATTAATATGCAGCACGGGAGTTTCGGGCTTTTAGACTTTTAAACTCGTGTTTTGCATATATAATAAGCTGCGTTTATACGTTGAAATTTTAAGCTAGTGAGTAAATGACGTCACTTTTCCCCAGATCCAATTCTCTGAGGTCCAGTCGGTCATTTTGGAAAGGGAGTAATAGCAGACCGTGAAGACAAAAACTTACACTCAAAGTAAACAACCTTTGGATAAAAATCAAAGCTCAAAAATTTGCCAGTCAGGTGTTAAGCAATCACACATTCAAAATCTGAAGAAAAAAAGGCAGTGATTTTTTGAGCACCAAACAGTGCTTCAAAACTTGTGGCACTCAATCTAACTTTACACCAGACCACAATAACGAGATCAGCGAGTCCTGCTCTTTTCGAATAGGTAGTATGTGGAATCCTTAACGTCGCACAGAGTTAATGAACAAGGTTTGGGAGACGGGACCTACCGTTTATTTATTTTATTTTATTTTAATTTTTATGTTAGGGACCTACCGTTTATGGTCCTCATTCAAGAAGACTTGAACGTCTGACCATTTGCGGATGTAATTACAAAGGTAGCACTTTCTCCTCAATTGTTTTAAGACCCTGAGTGTTGGTTCGGCCGGAGTTGAACTCACGACCTCCCGCGCGCTAATCTGATGCTCAATCAAGTAAGTTAACTGGTCGGCGGTTGGTACTGAATGCTTGAAAAAATCATTCTTTAATATCTTGATTTATTTATATAAGCACCAATGAAATAACCAAGTGAGCTTTCGCGCGAAAACATGATATCCTCACACGTGAAGATAACATGTTATCTGCACACGTCAAAAGACCACTGTTGCTTTAGTTACATATAAAAATCGCGCCTTTCGATGCCTTTCGCGAAATGATTTAGTATTTCATTGGTGTTTGTATAATTATTTCACTCGTTCGCTGCGCTCACTCGTGAAATATTTTTCAACACTCGAGGAGAAATTTTGTATCTCCGCGCGGCCATGTAATATCCTCTATTTCTTCGCTATGTTTCCTTATTACCTACCTTTCGTTTCGGGCGGGTCAGTTTTCCCAGCTGAGGTATCCGTTGGTGAGGTGACAGAACTGTTGTCAGTTTTCACTGTTCAATGGAAAGAAAAAAAAGTTATATGGTCATCAAGGCCAGTGGCTCTTAACTAAGAGAGAGCGTCCATCTTACAATTTGGTTCCAAGTACAGTTCAAGATATCTTCGACCAAGGTCATTCTACCGACAGTTACAAACTGAGGAATAGTGACAGCGTAGTGATTTTAACCCTCATAGATTCAAAACATTTCACTTTGATCATAACTTACGATCTCAACCATCATTAGCTAGTTTTAAAAGGACCATCAGAAATAAGAACTTAGAAGACTTGATGTATAATTCCGGCAAAGAATTGTATTTTATGCAATGCTTAAGAATCATGTTCTATTGTGCTTTTGCACTTGTATACACGTGATTTATTTCAGCTTCGATTCCCCGATTAGTTTTTGCGCTTGTACTTGTTCTGGCTTTAAAAGCTAGACGCGTTTTAATTTAAGACTTGAAGAAGCTATTATTATTATCCTGACCCAATCGTATGCGAAGCTCTTTTCCGAAGGACATTTCGCATCCAATGACCTGAGATACAGTTAAAAGATCATACCAATAGTTTTGCGCACATTTCAACCTAGACTTCAGAATTAAGCAATTCATTTCATTTTTTGTACATCAAGGCGCGCTCGTAACTTGGCTTTATAGATTATGCTAGTGCTTGTAGCAGTAATCATTTTTTGCCCAAATTGTGCTACTTTTTCCAAATGATGCCTCCTTTTCTTAATATTATTCTTTTTGCAAAATGAACGGAACAAGTCCAAAAAAATGCATGTATCACGACCGTGTGGCGAAACTTCTTCGGTGTCTATGGTGTCACAAGCTCTTGTTCTATTGTATTTAGCTTTCCTTGTCTTATGGCAACAGTCTCTGGCTATGTTTGCTTGTTCTGGTATGGTCTAGGTCAAGTTGTCGGGCGGCATAGACCGAATGCATAAATGGTGGCCAAAAAAATATTATTTTGTTTATGTGCTAATTAGACTCACTAGCCTCATTTGCATGGACAAAATGCAAACGAAATGTTGCTTGAGAGCGAGGCTAGTAAGTCTAATTAGCACATAAACAAAAGAATACATTTTTGGCCGCCATTTATGCATTCGGTCTATGGCTGACGCCATTTTTCAAACTTGCAAATGAGAGGTCCTGGGACCAACACCATCTAGCAACTTCCGGTTCCCGTCATCTCTTGCCAGACTGCCAGCCTCCAGGGAGGCCCTCTCTTCGTTACTAAACCACAAAACACTTATCAAAAATGGTCTCAGGCTTAAATCTGACGAAATATTGCTAAAACAAAATATTTAACAATTATTCCATGAGCGCGCGTTGGATATGAGATGATAGATAGGTGGACGTGCGTACGATCGTCAACATATTCTCCTATCCATAGTGCTACGCGTGCGCCATGGTGGGTAGGTACTTGTTATATTTTGTCATTTAGTGGTTATCTATTGCACACAATTATCTAAACACGGTAAAACCTTCAGGGTTTGGATTAGGGTTAGCGTTAGGGTTAGCGTTAGGGTTAGCGTTAGGGTAATTCTATAATTACTGAACGTTTTATACCTTGTTTAAAAAAAATTAAAACAATAGAAAAAGAGACACCAAGTACCTACCCCATGGTGCACGGATCTCCGCATCATGGAAGCCATTTTCGCGGAAATTAAAACTAAAAAGAGCCTTATCCTATCCCGAGCTGATGACTCGGAAACCAACACAAGGACACCAAAAGTCTATGACCGGAAGTCTCGATCTGCCACGTAATGCGGCCCATCATTTTGCAGCACCAATTTATTTTTAAAAACGGGGGGACAAAAGATTGTGCATGATCACGGTCAAGTTAACATGAAGCGTGGTGCCACTGTTCTCGATTTTGAAGTTTCCAGGATTTCATAACCAGTCCATCTACATGAACTGTGTCCCAACTGAGTGGCTTCATAGACGAGTTGGTATAATAGCCCATTTTCGAATTCTCACGGATGGACTGGATCTAGCATGAAATGAAGGCTAATGCGGGCAAATCTTTTCAAAAGCAAATTAATTTTCCCGCATTAGCCTCCATTTCATGCTAGATCCAGTCCAACCGTTAGAATACGAAACTCACCTATTACAGAGCATTGCTCCCGCATCGCTGAGGTCATGGGTTCGAATCCCGTTGGAGCCGTCTGAATTTTTCAGGTGTCTGTAAGAGACAATTGCTTCAATTGCCCACTTCACTCTCTTTCGTCTTAAACCCGGCGCACTTCAGATATGTACATTTCTTTCATTTTCAATACTGCTGCAAATTGGCCATTTCCGAGTTGCTGTTTGCCTCTGGTTCAAAACGAGTCTTGGTGCCGAACCATTCAAATGATAATGAGTTTGATTTGCATGAAAATACACCACTCATTTCCATTTGAATGATTGTGCACCAGGACTCGCTTTGAAACCGAGGCAAATAGCAACTCGGAAATGGGCCAATATTGAGCTGCATGGAATTTTCTAAAGACGTCACAAAGTGTCTCCCGAGGTCCGAAATCTCCATTTATTACATTTTGCTAAGGGTTCTGGTTGGTTTTAAGGTTCGAGAGACAGTTTGTGACGACTACATAAGATAGCGTGCATGTCCAGTGTTGGATCCCCGTCAATGAAAAAATTCAACAAAAAAACAAAAAAAATGCAGGCCATGTTTTACCCGACGAAGCCGTTGCTGTCGGCTTTTCTTCATCATCAGGCAAATGCCAGTTTCCTGCAAGATGCCAGTGTTTAACCTCGCAGATGTCCGACTCCATTGATTCTCCTTCTCTCTTGGGAAACTCACTACAAAAGTCTTTTTTTGTTCGAAGTGGTGTCTTGTAAGCGTTGTAATACTTCAGACATTTGTCTTGGCAAATAAAGGCGGATGCATTATTGATACATGGCCTCATACGATTCATACACGCAAATTCTTTCCTCAAAGATGCACTTTGATTGCCGTGTAGGTAGCTGGTGTTTACTGCGATTTCAACGTCCTTGCGATGCTTTTCCTGAGACTTTTTAGACCAAATCGTGTGGGTGTAACCAGGAATACCTTGACAAGCGGGAATCAAAATCTCTGTGCATTGATGAGTATAAGCTGAAAAATTGAAGTATTTAAAAAGCACGTTAAAAGCGCAAATTTATTACATTCGCAGGGGAAGGGGGGAGCGGGTGCGATTCACAATGTGCTGGACCCGTTCAAACGCCGAAAGCTGGGAACGAGATTTGATTTAAACAATGAATCATCATGTTTCCGCTTTTATTATCACGTTTTCTCATTTTCATTTCTTGAGTTTTTTATGAAAACTTATAATATCATCACAACTTTGAAAAATAAAATAACGATTTTTAAAGGTTGCAGACATGTTTCTGCACAAACGTCTGCAAGTGTTACATAAGATGGAAATCTCTTTAGTCTGAATATTTATGAACTGTTGAATTATAATAATAATAATAATAATAATAATAATAATAATAATAATAATAATAATAATAATAATAATAATAAAACGAGCTGGAGTGTGCTATCAGGTTTTCGGCTCGTGGCCCGATAAAACACGACCTGCGACTTAAAAAACATTCCGCAAAAAGCGTGTCCCTCTGGAGTCCGAACAGAGGTTCAAATTGTGAGAGGAGAAAGTTAGCATACAAGAAAAACAAGCTATGCCTAATTAGTACGCTTGGTATAAATGACGCTAAGGAGTGTTTTTAAGCTCATGCACGTGACGTGTTTTCGGTGGCCTGATAGGCTGTTTCGTTCATGAATTATTAATGAGTTTTAGAAATTTAGATTTGCATAGTGTAAAATGCAGACTGCAGACAAGGGGTAAAATGCAGACTATGGTTAAAATGTAACTGTTGAAAAAGCCCAAACCATTTAGAAGTGCAAACCTTAGGCCTAATTAGGCATAAACCAATATTTAGGCTTAACTATTAGCACTTCTAAAGGGTTTGGGCTTTTTCAACCTTAGTCTGCATTTTACCCCTGGTCTGCAGTCTACAATTTACACTGACCATATTATCATTAACTTACTTTTGCCACTGTTCTTGTAGCCAGGAGGAGTAAAACACCTTCCTCTGTACCCTTTAGTCGTCTGAGGGTCGTCTTTCTCTGGCAAAACATCACACAAAGCTGCAGTCCACTCAAAACTGTGCGTTTCGAGAAGGTCTTTACAATCATTTGCCCAGTCGTGGCAGACACCTCTGCAGGGCAAGTATGGTCCTTTTATTTCTTCAGTACACCGAGGAACGAAAAAAGAGCACCCCATAACATTTGTTAAAGCCGAACAATTCTTGATCGATCTATGGAAAAGTATTAACTGATGTAGAGACTGCTGGAGGGATAGTCTGTCACTAAAACGAGCCGTGTGGTCATAGCCACATTTCAACGCCTTGCCCAAATCTACACCTGGATGCGTGTCGTTGAATGACTGGCACTGAAGCTCCGCGTATGAGTACCCAAGGAAAAGAGCAACAACGACGAAGAATACAAGGAACCTAAGGACAGAGAAAACAACTCTTTGATGAACAGTAACATCCTCTAAGGGGTTGAAATGCATCGTCAGTCTTTAAAGAAAAGGAAAACTTTAGATTTTGACTGCATGCACTCGCCTCCCGGGTTTCATTCCCAATCCTGACGTTAAAGCTCATCTTAAGACCTTTCTTTTAAATCATACTTAATACTTTCGTTAATTATTTATCAATTGGCGTTTACCATATTGTATATATTTTTTAATGTATTAGTAGCCCTTGCCGTATTTTGAGTTAGATATTTATCTATTACTTCTCGTATTAGAACTTAAGTATGCGCATCTGATCACAGTCATGTTAAGATGCGCACCAGAAATGAATAAATTATTATTATTATTATTATTATTATTATTATTATTATTATTATTATTACATGTAGGATGCGTTTGTTGGTTCTTCGAGATGTTTTTCTCCGGGTACTCAAGTTTTCAAGTTTTCCTGGCTGCGGACATTGTGTTGTGTTCTTGGGCATCCCATCCAGGGGGGAGTAGAAATACTCCTAGTCGCTTCATGCTAATGAAACCGGAGGTAAGTGCCGGCCTGATTGAGCCTTCTGGTTCATAAGCAGAGACTTTTACTCAAGTTTTCTCCTCTCCTCAAAACCCAACCTACGATTTGATATCAGTTGTTTGCTCTGATTTGTATGCGGTGTACCTGATGGGGCCTCAGAGCTAAATACAGTTGATACTTAACTAAAGGTCATCATTAATAATATTATTTCTGCTTTCTGTCAGTGTTAATTTGTACTCCTGGTTCCATGTTGGGTAGCAGGCTAATTCCCTTAGCTTTAGGTATCCAACACCTTCCTGATGATCTTTGCCGTTCCCAACAATCGCCTGATGTGAAGGAATCCGGTTTCTGGAATCCAGCAAATATGAGGCTTTGGAATCCGAAATCCGGAGCGTGGAATTCGAAATCCAGAGCTTGGAATCCGGAATCCATTGTATGGAATCCAGAATCCACAGATTTCGATGGAATCCACGATCCGTTTCGGTGGAACCCTAGAGTTTGGAATCCGGAATCCACGACTCAGGATCCGAGATCCACTATTCGGGATCCTGAATTTACGGGCTGGGATCTGGAATGATTCCTTAATTTACATAGGGCCAGAACAAGCCGAAGGCAGCCTTTTGGAGCAGTTCAATAGGGCGTGGTACCTCTAGCTTTTAATCCAGTTTTGCATGTTCTTGTGTACTGTTCCCAATGCTCCAATAATGATTGGGATCTTTACTTAATTCAGCTTCCATAAATTCTTAATTTTACGTTTCAAATCCTGGTAAATTTCTATCTTTTATTATTATTGGGGGAAATTAACTCACGAGGGAGCCAGTGAGGTCTTTTAGCCCAAATTACCATATTATGCCAAAGTGGGCACATGTCACATGAATAGGCCATTTCCGAGTTCATGTCTGCCTCTTCTTCAAAGCGAGTCTAAGTGCGAAGTCTTTGTGATGGTAATTAGTTCTACTTTACATATGAATGAAAACTAATTTTCATAACAAAAACTTCGCACTTAGACTCGTTTTGAAGAGGAGACAGACATGAACTTGGAAATGGCTTATTATGGTGGCAGGCATTAAAGCCTGGTTTTAACTAGCGACGCAAGCAAAAGCGCAAGCAAAAGCACAAGCATAAGCAGCTTATGCTAAGTGAAAACGAACGTCGACATAAGCATCAAAATCAACCGCCATTTGGTTGAAATGTTCAGACGCAGGGAATCTGGAAGGAGTGCTTTAATTGGCCAGACGCAACAAATTTCCTTGTATGCTTATGGTGCGTTTGGTTGTCACACAACGCAAGCGAACGCAAGCTTAAGAGCAAGCACAAGGAAAAGCAAAAAATTTTGATCCTCGTGCTTGCGTCGCTAGTGAAAACCAGGCTTAACAAAGCGAACAAACGCAAATCAACAGATTATGCCATTTTTTATCACAGCCTGACAAACGAAATTCGGTTGGTTGAGCATGGTCAAGAGCTGGTGTCACACACCTATAAATCATGAGATTCCCTCAATAAACATCACGCCTTGTAGCAGTTCCACAACGCCAACCAATTGAGGTAAGCTAGGCGCCAGTCCAATTAATAGCTGAAATTCGAGGATGTGATCTTAGACTATTTGTTCTTAGACAAGGCAATTCCTTGTAGACATTAGGTGTTCTGGACTCACTCAACCATTTAAGGTAAAGGACATCAGAACAGTTAGACGGATTTTTTTCTAGTCCTCGGGATGACGGGGAAGGTTTGCTTACACCGTTAGGCAAATTACTTGCCATTGACGGCCAGTTGAGGCAAGCAGAGGGTTTCACTCACCCGTCCACCCAGCTGGCAAGGCAGGGGCTCCACTCCCTTAGGATACCAAAGCATCCTGCCTACCTGATTATTATTATTATTATTATTATTATTATTATTATTATTATTATTATTATTGTTATTATTATTATTGTTATTATTGTTGTTGTTATATAATTAAGGTGGTACGGTTTAATAGCATTTCAGTGTTTTTGACCGCGTGAAACATGGGGCGAGAGCAACCTTCCATTCTCTCCCACTCCCCACCATTCCTTATTTACTCCAGTCTGATCAACCCATCCTCTGAAATGACTATTATCGACAATTCCTAAGTTTCTCTAAAGTGACTATTATCGTCAATTTAGGACGCTCAGAGCTTGATAAGGATTATGGGAAATGAATATCTATTTGTAAAATCAGAATCCCAATGCCTAGACGCGCTGGACTCGAACCTGGGAACGTTCGATTAATAACCCTGTTACTTAACCACTAGACTACCGCATCGCTAACTGACGAAACTCTTTAAAAAGATATTAATATATTTTTTCTTACGAATGCCACTGTAAACGTGTGTTATCACCGGCTGAGAAACAAGTTTAAAAAGGAGAAAATGTCCGTTACCAAACCTTAAGAGAAAGCTAACCATTTTAAAATCAAGTACTAGATTTAAACACTATTTAGCAATGATTTTAAATATACTAATTAGATTTGATAAATAATCGGTGCAATTGTCAGCCAGTTGATCTTTAGTTGTTAAGTGGATAAAAACATTTCCTTCACATTGGGAGCTCCGGGTTCAAATCCCGTCCAGGGATGTAATTTTTACTCGTGGATACATCCACGAGTTTTGGTGAGTTTATGCAAATGTGGCACTCCTGCGTAACCGGAAGTTCGATCTAATAAGCCAATCACCAATCAGGATGGATAATCACAACACAGCTTAGAAAGCTGTGACTTCCTGTTCGCGTGGTTGTGCGCCGCCATTGCTGTATGCCGCTTTTATACTTAAGTGTTTGAGCACCTTCCGCTGCATTTAGAAGCAAGAAACGGAAGAATTAAAGAAATGGCTTTCTTCGAAGGTGAAGCAAAATATTCTGAACAAGTACAGATTGATGCAATTAGTTGTGCACCGCCTTTCACTGACCAACGCGAAGACTTTAATACGTACGAGTGTAGAAATGGAATCGACAGACACAATGTGAGAAGACAGTGCTGTTCATCCCCTAAGCTCACGGGGAATAAATAAATTCCATTTGGAAGGTGACTGCCATTTGGAGAGTAACACCGAAGCTATCAAAGTATACCTATGTTTATCAAAGCTATCACGAAGTTCTGCAAGCTATGATTCATCAAATCCACATGAATACAACTTGAACAAATCAAACTGATCCAAATCCATCAAATCCAAGCAATCCAGAACATATCAGAGACATACATATCAGAAAAGCATACAACCATTTAAGAAAAGCTATGCAGAGCTTAAGGCTAAAACAAACTGAAATTTGTCAAGGTCAAGACTCTTTTAGACATTCCATGTCAAAAGTGATTCAGTCTTTTTCGTGATAAGATAACACATGGCCCTGAATATGTATGCACTTTCTGTGATCATTCATGGTTCAGATCATCTGTTTCTAACTGTAACAGTATCAAATATAGTGATAAATATTCGCAAGGTTTTTTGGAGGAATGTATAACTGGCACAAAAAATGTTAATATTACTGAATGGATCTGCTCTACTTGCTAACCCTGATGACATTAACAATATGACCTGGCAACAAAAATCAGACCTTATGCTAAATTACTCTGTCATCTGTGCAACGAACTTTGAACACATGGTACAGCTCTTTATAGAGGATGTGTTAACAAGTAATCTTATCCCTATTGGAGAAATGGTATACTTATTTCACAGGGTTGAATTCCAGCAAAGGGGATTACCTCACATACATGCATTATTTTGGGTATCTAGTTGTATATGAGAGCCCACCGTGCTGTTACACAATTATCCAACTATCAATGATAATGCATAAAGAAAACTTCAGCCTGCCAGTTTTAAACAATCGCGGTAACTTTCATATCCACGAGTAACGACAGTGGCACTTTGATTCTTTTTTCTTTTCATCTGCTACCACAAGTCCTGGGACAGAGTAATCCTAAAATGACGATAACAGTCACTCCAGGGAAAATTACGAATTGTCGATAATAGTCATTTCAGAGTTAGAGGATATGTTGGTCTTATACACAGCCATTTTTAGTGTCGTCACGCAACGCTCCTCTCCATTAAGTCAGGGACGGCGGAGGCGGGGGGCCTGGGGAGCCCTTCCTAATTTCAAGCAAAAAAATAAAAATAAGAAGTAAAACATCTGTCATTTTACGGTTGATCCACGCTTATGTTTTCGATATCTCGTCGAGAATGCTGAAATTAGCATTTCAGAGCTTCAAGTTTTCAAAAATTTCTGGCGGAGAATTTCCCCCAAACCCCCTACAAGTTAGCGTCTCCGGCGCTTGCTTGTTAGCCCCACAATACAAAATACGCTCCGCCGCCCCTGTAAGTTAGGAGGGAGTTTAAGCAAGTTAAGACGACGGCTACGGGTACGGCAACGCCACAAACCAAGAATATTATTGGTAAAGAAAGGAAAAATGAGCTGCACGTGCAGCACGAATTTCCGAGCATTTTTTGCCGGACTACACAAAACAACGACGTGAAATCACCAAACTGTAGGTTTTGACGACAACGCGAGCATATAACAATTAAACAGTCATTTAAAACCGTTCGTACCCATCCAGTTACAGGATAGTTCGCCTGTATTGTACAAGGTGAACAAGACGGAATAATCGTGAAATACTTGCAATAGTGGTAAGTTATTTTTTGGACTGACGCTTTCTTTGCCGTAGCCGTCGTCTTTGCTTAATTAAACTCCCTAATGGGTTAGTGGGGAGGAGCGTTGCGTGATGACACTAAAATCGGCTGTGTAGCAGACTATATTCCTTCTCGGCCCTTCTTTGCTTCTACGCACGCCAATCGGCGATGAATTTTTATTATGACACTATCAACTTCTTTACGTTGTTTTCGCACCTTTTCCACGTTTTCGCTAGCGCACAATTAGTGGAAGGCCTCCCTCCACTAACTATGGTTCATATGGATTCACACCTAAGAATCCTTCTTTGTTTTTGCCTAGTTTAGCTGGATTGGTAATTTTTCTACTCTGATCATTTTGCCGTGATATCGGCAAGTTATATACATGAATGTGGATCAAAGCAAAGTAAGCACAGGAGACATGGGCAGGCCGTGTTTTTCTTTGTCTTCAACTGTACGCTAGTTAGCCACTGACAATCAGTTTCTGAAAATGTGAGTTTCTGTAGAAACCTGAACATATTTCTCTATCGTTTCAAGCCTTCCCTTGAACCTCTGAATTAAAGTTAAATACACTTGCTACCCGTTACTCATAAACAGCTTCCATGTCTTAAAACAATCGATCGCCTTATCACGAATGCTCTGGTTCAAAGTGTCAGATAGCTGTCCCGTAAAACGATGCCTCTTAACTGTATGTCAATCCTTTTGTTTCAGGTTACAATTTTTATCTTCAGTTCCATTAGTTCTAATAACAAAGGATTAATCATGGTAAGGTTTTTTTTCCCTCTGCATCATCCAGCTAAACTAGGCAAAAACAAAGAAGGATTCTTAGAGGAATAAGGATCACTGAGTCGAGTAAACGAGGCGGTACTGGTAGAAATAACCTGTTCCCGATCCCACTTGTGCACTTCGCGGTACGAACCTCGTGGGGGCAAATACGCGCCAATATTTATCTGAATGACGTATGGTTGTGACGTAAGACCCCACATTGACTATTCCATTTCAATCTTGACTTGTCCATTTCACTTTTGTATTTTTGGCGGTTCCGGCGCAAACCATTTGCTGCAACACTAAACCATTTCGCTTTCTACTAAACCATTTGTCGTCACGCTAAGCCATTTGGGGTAACACTAAACCGTTTGACATTATGGTAAACCGATCAATGTTATGCTAGACCATTGCGGTTCACGATTAACCATTTGCAGATAAAATAAGCCATTTCAAACTACTCTGAACCGTTTGCCACATCACTGAACCAATGTACGGTAAGCTGGACCGTTTGCCGTTTCACTGCATATCATGTCAAAGTATGCTGATCCATTCAAGGCTTGACTTTGTCATTTTGACAAGGATAGTTACACCGGTGGTCTTTGGCACTGACCAATTCTGTGTTAACTGCGATGATTGCATAAGGTGACTGATCCATTTCATTAAACACTTAACTACTCGTGTTTTCACTGAATCAATTCACCAAGGGTATCTACACAGTTTCTGAATTGTCTAAACCATTTAATGTTTGTTTATTTCATTTCACTAAGGGTGACTTGTCCATTTGTGTTTTAAATACATCTTTTCAAATTCTGATAAACCGTTCTACAAAGGACAATTAAACCATTCCGGTTTATTCTTAACCATTAACTAGGTTTGTATTTTTGGCGGTGACGGCTGCCCATACACACCCTGATTACAATTTGCATGAAATGATTACAATTTGCATGAAATGATGAGCATTACCTCAGCACAACAGATTTTTAGGGAAAGACCGAGCATTTAAAGGACAAATGAGACACAAGGCAGAGCGTTTTGTCGGGAAAACAAATGCATGATTCGCATTCGCTAAAATTAAGCTCACCAGAAAATCCTAAGGTAGAGAATTTTTTTCCAGAAAATAAAAGCTGAAGTGCAGCCTATACGCATCAGGTAAAATTATCTTCATCATATTCCACAGGTCGCTCGTTTTACCTTTTGGAAAGTAACCCTGACCCTTAATTTGGCTAACCCTAGGCCTAAGGTTGGTTTTTAAATAAGTCAACCAACATGGGATAACACCAGACAAATATTAAACATGAGAGACGCGTAATTCGTGTGCACGGATTGTGCGTCTCTAGGAAAAAAAACGACCATATAATCATTGCAAATCTCCTACGGGTACAAATTTTCCACTTACATCTCACGAGAGTCTCCCATACTTTTGCCAATAGACAGGTGATTGGAATGGATTTCCTTTCTCTTGAAGAAGAAAATTCAATCGAATGCAGCGTTTAAGGTTATATTTGCCGAGTGTTTCTTAAATCAATGCAAATTGATGAAAGAAGATACCTGGTGACGCACGCATGATTTTCGCGTTCGAGCAACTTCTTTGACAGCTAAGACAATAACAAGATTTCAAAACAATAGCTCAGTGTGTTACCGTAGACATTGCAGATTCACCATGCATATTCACCGGATACTGGTGAGTAGTATAGGTGAAGGACCTTACTAGTATCAGCGATTAAAATATTATAAAAAAGCTAAAAAGAGCAAAGCTGATATAACGGTGAAGGAATATATATTTCAACATATTCCTTCGCCGTTATATCAGCCTTGCTCTTTTTAGTTTTTTTATATTCAACCAAAAATTAGCATGCGTGCAGACGGAGAATTTGAACTTCAACGTTATAAGTTAAGTTATAAGTAGAAGTTCAAATTCGCCGTATGCACGCAGACTACCTAGTTGTTTTCATAGCACGGTTTCCTGCGAGGTTTTATCTGCGTCCTCGTTCATTGAGAAAGAAAAGCTAATGATGAGAAATGAGTTCTTTTCATGATCGGGCAATAATTTAAAGTCGTGGAATCCACTATGAAAACCAAGGTCCGTGTAACACGAGACCAAAGGGATCAAAGGTCACCTCCAAGATGCAGCCAGATAAACCACGCTGATCGGGGCGGTCTCCGGGTCAATTTCCAGCTTAATTTCTAACTCTTTTCGCTGGAACAGAACTTCTCATTCATTAACATTACAAAATGAGAATGTGACGGTTGCACAAACACATTTCTTGAGTTCTATGAAGTAAATGACTTGGGAACAATTTTTTTTTCAGGAACAAGACAAATATTCACGGTTCCCATCTTATAGGATAATATATGTCAATCAGAAGCAGGAGCCGATCACCACCAGGTGATGGGCTCCTGATGTCAATGCCAGGAGCCCATCAGTATAGCGTTTTTCTTGACCTATCTATTTTTAGAAATAATTTGCCACGCTAATTAAAAGTGTTCCCTATGTGGTCCGCATGGAGGGGCGATCCAAGATGGCGGCCGAATGCAGGAAACAAGGACTCAGTTTTGAAAACGCCTCCCCGTTCGCTTATCCTCATTTTTATGGCATCCATTCTACTATGTTAAGGTTACACATCCCATGATCCATTGCAAGCCTGAAGAAGTATAATCTCACGTGAATAGATAGTTGAGATTCGCTTTCTTCACCGCTTCGGTCCGCCATGTTTTTCTGCTGAGTTTCCAGCAGCGCTGATTGGCTAGTGAATTGTTATTGACGTTTACCATGACAACGAATGGCGCGAAAGTGGTTCTAAAAATAGATTGGTCAGGAAAAACGCTACTTCATAGAAACAAAGTGGGAGATCGAGGCTTCTACTGATGGGCTCCTTTGAATGCAAATATTTGAATAGACCATTTTACAGTTGTAGCTAAGTTACCTGGCCTAAGAATGAAAGCGAGGCTGCCCGTGACCCTGTTTTGATACAAACCTTCGTGCTTTTGTAATGTTAATACGGACTTATTGGAATTAAAACAACACAATTTACATGATAAAAGCAGTAGGGGCTGTATCAATACAAGGTCACCGGCAGCCTCGCAGCCATTCATAGGCTAGGACGCTGAGCAAACAACTGTAAAATGGCTTATTACGGAAACTATTGCATTGAACTCTGTGGAGAATGGGAAATGTGGAACCGGGATTGGGGAACCGGGATTGGGGAATCTTCTGAATATTCTGCTAAGAAACAAAGCGTTGTCTGTACTGACTCTTATCGAGAACGGTATTCGTCATGATAGCTGCGCAGTCTGCGCTTCGGAGTCCACAACATTTTGACCACTAAGATGACGAATATCGTCGGGTTGTCACACACACACACAACTAATAGAGTAGACAAAAAGATAAATAATGAAATAATGAAATAAATAAATAAATATAATTAATCTAAAGGTAATACATTTGAAAATTTAAGGTAGCTCTGAATCTGCTCCACAGAATTTCTTTAAACTTTGCAGAGAGTTTCATCTTAGCCTGCAAATACTTTTGTGCAATAAAAAATTGGGGTCACGGACTTCGTTTTTCAGATTTTCTCAACTAAATCCAAAATATTGGGTGTTTTTGCAAGGCTCTCCTGTTTCCATGGTAACTTGCTACGTCACAAAAATGACTGCATCTTGTTCAGCAATAACTGTTGTTTCAGATGGTACCATAACATTGCTGTTAAGTGTTGTAGTGTCAATCCTTCTAATAACAAGGTCTCTTGAAAGTGTTGAAACTGGTTTGAGCCACCTTAACCGAAGAAATCCTCGAGAGAAGCCGAAGAAGGAGAAGAAGAGAAACTTTCAATCAACGTAAAGCTGAGAGAAATAGAGGGAGAGACAAAACAATTACTTAAAAAGGCGTTTATATCAAGAAAACTGAATTTTAAAATCACTTATGCTCACTTTGTTCAAAATCAACATGATTTCCATCACAAAAAGATGTTTTTCGTGAACTCATTGCAACTCTGGATATCTGTAAAACACTAAGACTGGTACGTTTTGAAAAATGTCCGCATACGGTATCTTGACAGTATTTCTTTGAAAAAAAATTGAGTTCTGTTGAGTTCTATGGATCCTTATGGAGTTCTATGGAGGCCCAAAGTTAAAGGGAACCTCCAGTAAAAAAAAAACAAGGAAATAACCTTTACAGTCAAATCAGTCTAATTTTTTTTCAAAGAAAGCGTTTGTATCCGAAATAAATAAGTTTTAGAATCGCCTATCATTGTTTTCAATTTTCGCGGGTGCCGCCGTCTTGAATAATTGTGACGTGTTACGGTTGCCCTATTGCAATTGGATAAAATGAATAAAAATGACTTACCTCTGGTGTATTTTTGTGCCTTTTGGAGCTTATTTTACCGTTTCGGGAATTCCGGGTTTTCAATGTTCTTCGTCTTAGAACATTGAAAACACGGAATTCCCGAAACGGTAAAATAAGCTCCAAAAGGCACAAAAATACACTAGAGGTAAGTCACTTTTATTCATTTCATTGAATGAACGTTAAATTGAGCGTTTTTTAGGCTTCATAATCTTCGGTATTTTATTTCCCATACAAAGTCTTACAACGCGTTTAAATTCTCAACGGCTGCCTGTAACGCAACACCGCTTTTACTCAAAGGTCATCTTCCACTAGTAATCAATTATTACACGCTCTCCAG
>NC_090874.1:15258695-15261195 GCF_036669935.1 Montipora foliosa | reverse complement strand
ATTTCGTAATTCAATATTTGTTGCCTGATTTCGTTTTAGGGCATTTAACAATCATGCAATTAGTTTTCTTAATATTTATCGATAGCTTGTTCAGATCGCAACATTCTTTACACTTAGCCAGCTCTTCGTTAATTAGTTTTTCAAGATCTCGACTTAAAAGGTGACGAGGCAAAGGTATAAGTGTCCAGGGATGACACTAGGATTTTTCAATCTGAGTCCTGGGACCCGCATGTTCGGCCAAATTGGGGTCCCAAGCATTTCTTGGGGGTCCCAAAATCTTGGTGACTCTGCGAGAAAAAGAGTATGTTTTAGATTATGAGGAAAAAAGAGTAACCAACTGGGAATTAGTATTGACGCATATGCATATGCATAGGACCGGCCAACAAAGGCTTTTTCTAGAGCCGTTACATTCATTCCTGGACAAGAACTCTGTTAATGAAAGAGCACCCTTCCCAATGGTTTACGCATCACTGGTTTCCTACCTTGGGAGCAACGAACAGTGACGTCTTTTGCTGTATATTTGCATTCAGTGACTTGCAGAGTACATTCCTCTGAAGAAGACCGCAGAAGGCGGTCGAAATTTAGTTTTAACCCTTTTAGATGTTTTAAACCCCCTTCTTGGAACTTTAATTATGAGCGCAGATCGCTCCAACAGTTTTACAAACAACAGAATATACTGACAAATCAAAGTTGTGTGAGTGATTTAAGTCAGTGCCTTGCGTCCTGGGACGCACTAAAATTTCGATGATGCATTTTTTGGATTTTATTTGCGTAAAAATGCACGATTTCTGCGTTAACGCGATCCCTGAGTGTCATCAGCAAAATCCTAAAGTTCACTTTATTACAGCAGTTAGAAATGTCATTCAAATAAAGTAAGAATAAAAGAGGACCAAGGGAACTACCTTTTGGTATACCACATTTCATTGTTTGTTTTGATGACTTAACGCTATTAAGAGAAACATATTGTTGCCCATTAAACAGGTAACTTATGAACCATTTTAAGGGGATAGCCCTTATGCCATATGTTTCTAAATTTTAAAGTAAGATTTGATGGTTTACATTATCGAAAGCCTTGGTGAAGTCTAGAAAGACTCCGCAAGTGTACAGATTGTTGTCAATGGCTTTCTTCAAATTATCACTTATTAAGTTCTACTATCGCTTGTTTTGTCGATCGGCCTTTCAGTGCGGGAGCCAAACTGAAATTTGTTCAGGATATCATATTTTTCCACTGAGATGAGTTAAAACTTACGAGTAGACAAGCTTCTCAAAGATTTGCGCGAATGATTAAAGTGTAGGTATTGGATGAAAGTTAGATGTGTCAGCTGCATCCCTTCCTTTATCTATAGGGGTTACTCTCGATACTTTTAAGATATCAAGCCTTATCCCTTGAACAAGAGAATAATTTAACACTTCTGTCAGGGCTTCACTAATGTGGTCCACTGCCAATTTTATACATTTGTTGGGGATACCACACACCTTGGGTTTGGGGCCTTCCGGAATGGTCAGTCGTTGTTATCGATGCCGGCCGAAAGGATCACCGTATTTAAATGAATGGTTAGCACCGTAAATTTGCTGCACTAAGTTGTCAGACAAATGAAAGAGTCTTCTTGAAAGCACTAATGATCTTACCTTAGTCAACGAAGGGAACATACAATGCTAGTAACCTAGTTGTTTTTTATCATGGGCCACTAACATAACACACTTTAATTTAGAATCGCCGCTGGTGCGTGACACTGAACAAGTGGACCATCTACAAGGACAGACGAGTAGACGAAGTGAACAAACCCATTTGGCAGCCAGGGAGGGACTTGACCACGGATTAAATCAAGCGCCACCAAGTCTAACTGAACCCCGCTCAGAGCACAGTTTCAGCGGATAACACCCTGCACGATTCTTAATACATAGACTTAGCGAAAGTCTAAAAGCGGAGCTTCTGTGTTATTTATTCTTAAAATAACTGAACCTGGCTTAAGCCTGCGATCCAATCGAAAACCAGTACCTGGGTTGCACCAGAGAGTTTCACATTGGCATAAATGGAGGGGTGGACGGTCGTGCGGTGACCAAAACCAAAATTTCTCGCACCAATGGTGCTCCGCGCGTGCGCCTTGGTACTCAGTCATAACCAAAAGATTTTCAATAATTCAAACTCGAGAAATGCGTTGTATAGTTAAGCACTTTGCCTAACTTTCGCCATGTCCAACAAAAAAGAAATGACTTTATTGTCTCCTGTGAATCCAACTTAGAGCACAGGAAGTCCACACTCAAGGCGAAAAAGTTAACTTGCCCTAGACTCTTCAACTATCCCCTCAGTGACGTTGATCACTGGAAAAACATGTTGCTCTTGTGACGCCAGCCGATCGTTCTCTCCCAGTTCCCTCTCAATCTGTTGTAAACGTCGGTATTTGAAGATGTGCTCCGCACGGACTGGACCGCCAAGTTTGATGAAACGCGCACCAAAAGCAACAGCCTAGAAGATCCAAGAAAATAAAGAAACGGAAAA
>NC_090874.1:15251195-15253695 GCF_036669935.1 Montipora foliosa | reverse complement strand
CCGGAGAAAACCTCTCGGTGCAGAGTAAAGAACCAACAAATTCAACCCACATATGACGCCGAGTCTGGGAATCGAACCCGGGCCACATTGGTGGGAGGCGAGTGCTCTCACCACTGCGCCATCCCTGCACCCCCGTCCTTTTAAACGAAAATTACGACAAACGAATGAGAGAAGTGATCCTCGCACGATGCAATTGTCTCTGATCAGTATAGAAACGAACCCATGACCTCTTTGATGCCGATGCAATACTCTTCCAACTGGGCTATGAAGCCACACAGTCGGGAGAAGGTCAATTTGTTGAGCTCATTTGTTTCCGCGAAGGATTCCATAAATGAAATGAATGTATATCGAAGTGCAGGTTTTTGACAAATGAGGTAAGTGATCATCCTCGCACTTAGCTCGACAATTTAAGCAATTGTCTCTTATGGACATTCCTGGTGGCTTCAACAATTGTTAAACTAAAACTTGTGAGAAGCATACTGCGAACTGTTGTTGTAAACGAGTTTTAATCTCTGACACGTTTCGCCTAACTTTCGTAGACGTCTTCAGGGAGTTTTACAAGCAAACACTCTACTCTACGCCTGTATTTATAAGCCATATTTGCAGCTATTACGGGGGCCGCATAAACCAAGAAGGCTTGGCCGGATTTACGAAGAGGAACAGGCGTAGTGACCCCCAAATCTTTATCTCGCCTTGCGTAAATATTTCACACACTTTGGCCTGTTCCCGTTCATTAATCCGGCCAAACGTTCTTGGTTTATGGCCTCCGTAATAGCCGCAAATATGGCTTATAAATGCAGGCGTAGAGTGTGAATTGCTTGTCAAAACTCCCTGAAGAAGTCTACGAAAGTTAAACGAAACGCGTCGGAGAATATAACAGGTTTTACCACAACAGTTTGCAGTGTACTGATCACTAGTTTCAGTTTTAAAATTGATTTGAGCGCATGAAAATTGGAGACAACTGCTCAAATTGTCCAGCTAAGTTCAAGGATGGCTTCTCTCATTCGTGTATAACCCGCTCTTCAAATATACATTCATTTCAAATACAACAAATGCCTTACAATACTCCTCCACATCCCCACCCAAGACAATACTCTTTATGAAGAAGCGGTAATAACCGAGCTATCCCTCAACATTGTGTCGGGGAGCTGGAGGGAGGGAGGTGTAGAAGGTCCGCAAGATGAAGACTTACTCCATTGAAATAATTGGCTTAGATATGCATGGAGAGGGAAGGAAATTTTGTCAAGGATTGCAGGTCCCTGTCATATAGGCACCCATCAACTTCTCTCTACTTCATGTAAGTTAGCAGCACCAAAAGGCCATGTGTAATTTGAACGCTTTGAGCAGACGATGCATCATCAATACAATGAAAGTGCGTTAAAAACAAAATTCGATTTAAATTGAAATCGAGATTTAAGAGGCTCATACAAGCAAGCGGTAACTGTTACTTGAAGGTTGGTGTTTTGAAGAAAAGTCTACCAATAGAGCCCGAAGTTTATTATAAAACGCAGATTTTTGAAACAACTTTCAGGCGTTGAAGGCGTGCGACTCCCGTGTTTCCAAGCTTCAGTTCCGTCGTACATAATTTAGGCTTTCTTGCTCAAATCGGGTTGTACCTCTGAACAATTAGGCTCTGACCGCATACTAGATAACTAGAAGGAAAAGTCGAAATTCTGTTCACCTTCTCCGGCTAGGAGTTGTAATTTCAATCTGTTATTTCTTTTTTGTTTGGCTTCTTTGCAAGGAAAAATGTGCTACATTGCTGGCTGGGGAACTGAAACACTCAAAGGCCCACCGACGAGAATATTGCACGAGGCTTCTCTTCCACTGGTATCACACGAGCAGTGTAATGACCCATTGTCATACAGTGGGGTTATCCAGGGAGACATGATATGTGCAGGATACAAACAGGGTGGTGTGGACACTTGTGAAGGAGACAGTGGGGGTAAGTTAAAGAGAACAAGAGAAAAAGGCATTTATGATGAAGATTTTGCCCAAACAAACCTCCAAAGCGTTGTGTGAGGAGCGGTGTTTTGTGTTGTGTGTCAAAAGTGATAAAACGATCCAAGTGTTTTGGTATGAGTAAAAACCGTGAGCCACTACTTCTTTAACAAATGAGAACGGAGTGCCCAAAACCAATGGCGACTTGCTCTATCCAATTTTCCCTCTCTCTGAGCTACCTTACATTGCCGACCAGGGACTAATGATCTGAGCTCTTTCAGGTCAAACCGAACAAAGTGTAACACAAAACCAAGGATAAACCTTTCATCCCCCAAAATGCCGTACCTGCTTCCATAATCTTATAAAAGCTGTTCAAACCCAGGCTAGCGGTCAGCTGAAATGCAAAGCCTATATCTGATGTCGCTACCACTCAACAAGGACAAGTCTGCTCCCCCCGTTTTTTCCTGGGGTAGATTGAAATCGCTAATATTTTCAGGTCGAGCACTCCCCCATTTAAAAATATTCGTTAGAGGCCAGATTATTCTGCTATTTGGGATCA
>NC_090874.1:15233695-15241195 GCF_036669935.1 Montipora foliosa | reverse complement strand
ACTCCGTCGATAAAACCAAATTTTTGTATACTACTTCCCCACCGACGCAGCACAACAGTTTCTTTAGAAACTACCCCCTTCATTCTTTTAACATAAGAATTGGGCTCTGTAGTCTTTTCAGGTACGGACGATGTACCGGTGGTTCCGAATCACACCCCTTGTTAATAAAATCCGTGGGACGTTAAAGACTCCGAAATCTGGGTTACTGGCAGTAAAACTTGCAATGTAGCCTACAAAGCGGAGTTCACAAAGCTTATATGATTGAGAAGGAAGAAACAGGGAAAATGTACGCAGACCGCAAATGTAACGCATGCCGAAATGACACTCAGAAAGGCGATAAAGGTGAGGTGAAGTAAAAAAGGCGAGGCAAAAAGAGTGGTCTAAATACTAGTTAGGCGGTTTTTCTATGCCAACCCAGCCTGCCAACAAACTCCCCATTTTCGAAGATGCAAGTGATTGCCACTCGCGATGTATCACGCATGAGTGACGCGCAAGAGGAGGCTCGCGCGTGATATCCCGCTATTCCCAGTCTTAAGAAACCCCGACGGCTACGGCGACCAAAACGTCACTTCAAAATATCACTTGAGCTATCTTAATTTTAAGTATTTCACGATCATTTTCTCTTGTTTACGTTGTACATTATTGGTAATGTATCCTATAACTAAATTGGTGCGGACGGATTTGAAATAAATAGAGCGAATGTAGATTTAATGATGTATGCCCACGTTCGATTGTGACTAAAACACCACACAAGGACATACGAGTAACATACGGGTATTAAGCCTAAGCGCTCGTTTCAGTGATGAGGCCTAAACTCTCTTTTAACATTTTAGCCTTCATTTTACGGTTCGGTTAACTACACTTTTCACGAGTGCGTGTGAAGAAAATAGCACTCGTTTACTGATTAAGCCTAAGCGCTCGTTGCGGTGATTAGGCCTAAGCACTCTTTTAACATTTTAGCTTTCAATTTACGGTTTGGTTAACTACACGTTTCACGAGATATGCTACATATTACTCGTATGTACTCGTATGTACTCGTATGTTACTCGTATGTTTCTCGTATGTACTCGTATATGTATGTATTCGTGTGGTGTTTTAGTCACGGTCCCCACGTTGTTGTCAAAACCTTAAAACCGGTCAATTCAAGTTGTTGTTTTCACGAGTACGGGAAAACGTGTACAAATATGTGTGTCACACGTGCAGCACGATCATTTTTTTTCTTTTAAACAATAATATCACTTGTTCTTGGCGTTGTCGTTGCCGTAGCCGTTGTCATTCCTTAAACTCCCTACTTACCGGACTGCGGATACCATCCACAATAGCAATGATACCCGGGTATCTGTCGTAGAGTTCACCGTACAAGTTCATTACGTCCTCAACAGACTTGAAAGTGTTGGCCATTATCTCGTACTTCTGTTTCTCCTAAAACCGAAGAAAGCGTCCACGTCAGACAATTATGGAATCACAGTCAAAGTCAACAGTCCCGTAAAGTTATACTTTGACAGCAAAGCAATGAAAAAATATCACAATATCGCCTGGGTGGCTAACAGTTTCGTCAGTTTTGGACAGGGGAAATATATCCTCAAATCCATGCTATTTCTTTTTTTTACCTCCTTGGTCATATGGCCAGCCTTCCCTATTACCTTAGGAAGGCTCTATCGTTCAATCACTTAAAGCGATTACTTTCCGTAAGAGAAACAGCATTCATGGAAGCAGGTTTCGTTCACATCGTAATATAGTTGGGATATTTATTGTTTGCGTATTGCCGATATATAAATGCGTATTCCAGTCTATTAATTTTTATGTGCTGTTCTGGCGAATAATGACTATGTTTAAATAAAGAAAAAAGGATTAAACACTTGAAACATTCTCATTCCAAGAGACCGAGATTCTTTCAATCAGCACCACCAATACCTCAAAGGTACCTCTGGTTTGTACTACTGTTTCAAATTTCTGAAACTGCGCAATAAAGTGCCGAAAGAGACTCTTTGGTTTGGACAACAGCCAGAGGTCGTTAATATCTGTCAGTAATCAAAAGGATCGTGGGACGAGAATCGACTTGGTACGATTCCTGTCGCCGCACTTGCCTGGTCATAAAATTCAGAGGCAGCGCAGTTGAGAGCGAGGTGAACGTCTACACCTAAACTATACCCACAGGCACTAACAGCATCTTGCACCAAGTCTAACGCCAGTTCGGGCTTGTCCAATGAAGGGGAATAACTGCCATCGGCTGTCACGCAACGACCAGAGGGCTGAAAACCAGACAAACTTAAAATGTTATAATGTCATTCTGTTATTTTAAATGCCTCTCCTGCAGGGTACGGTTAACGGTTTTTTTCAGACCTAGCTCTGTCGTGTTGTTTCCTCAAAAACTTTGCTCAACGCTGTCCCTCCTCACCCAGGTGTATAAATGAGTACCAGGGACATACTGCTGGAGTAAACCCTGCCATGGACTGGCCGTCCAGGGGGAGTAGCAATGGGGTGTTTTCACGTGACGTCACGGCGGCCATGTTCATGTAACTAAACAATGGAACGGCAGCCATGTTGGTGAGCTCTATTATCATGTAAACATTTTCTTTTGTTTCGGTGTTAAAACAAGGTTACTGATCACGTCAGTGAAAACACTCTCGCATGCGTCATGTATAGAAACCGGGATAAGTTCCGGCAAGTATGAGCCTCAGTGGCTACGATATTTATTTGATTAAAATAACAAGTTTTAAGTTTATCGGACCATCCTACAGTATAAGGAGCGCTGATTTGGGAGACTACAGCACGTGCACTTTGTGAGAGATTACATTCAGTTGATCCTGGACTTACACCAGTTTAGAATTTATCCACATTAATGATTTTTTTAAAATATCCGCTTTCAGCAGCTTTCTAAAACGAAGCAAAACATAATTTTCATTTGTTTAAAAGACTAAAAGGGATAAACGATAAATTTATTTACCGATAGTATCTTTAGTTAGTAACTAAACTACACAAAAACGAAACGAAAGCTTCTTGGATATAATTAAAGCATTTCTCGACTTTTTGCTCCAAAGCCCCTCGTAAATACAACTGAAACGACCTGGAGGACTGGTATAATAATTCGCTTTTGAAGGGTTCCTTTAAAACGTTCTCAGTAACGATTTATTAGTTCAGTCTCAGAGCGGAAGAGACGTTTATCCGACAAGAAATTTCAAAATTCTTTCACTTTCCTTGTGATGTTCCTTTTCAAAGATGATAATTCACTAATCTTGTCCTTTCGTATTTCCTTCACTTGTCCATATTAAAAATCTCGAATAAGATGTATACAAAACAGGTACCTGTGATCACGCTTTTTACGTCATTGTTTCTTCAAATTGTCCGCTTTAACCGAATCACACTCAAAAGAAGCGTTTTCCAAACAATGCCTTTTAAACGTACTTGAATGATGTCTTCCTAACCTTCGTTTTCTCGGTCCCGTACTGTAAGTTACGGACCGATAAAGCGAGGTTAGTAAGATATTTATTATATCTCTGAGGTAATGAGGTACGCTGCAAAGCTGCCACAAATGATGGGCATGCGTAAAATTCTGAAAAACGATTCATTGAAATAGTTGCTTGCAAAATTCAAGCAGTTTCATACGTTTATTTCATATAAACAAATATGAAAAACTTGCTGAAAATTTTGCATCAAAATTTTAAATTCAGCGGGCTACACAGCGGGCCGTACTGTATGGAATACGGCCCGCTAAATAAAATAAGCCGATCATAGCATGCGCATTATCTGAGAAATATAATAAACAGAGAAATTCACGAGCAGCATCGCGTTTACGTGAAACAGTACACAGGAAACAACAGGATGCTGCTTGTCATAAGAGTATGAAAATTCACTTATTCTAACTTGTCTCTTAATTTTGAGAACTAAAATGAAAGAAATGAACTAAAATCGACGAAGTTTCTTTAACTTTCGTCAAAACGCACATTTCAGTCCGGGTTTGCCGCAACGCGATGCTTTTATCTCTCCCACGTCTGTCACACCTTCTACGTCACGCTTTTTCAGAACCTGAGAATATTTTTTCAACGACCACACTCAAACAAAGCGGTTTCAAGTTCAAAAGGACACCTGCGTTTTCGAACACGTTTCCCTTTTAATCTTATCTGAAAGTCCTCTCTTAAAGTTTCAGCGCAGTTACGTATAAAAGCGTATAGGTTGCGGTCTAAAGTAAACCTCCTGGTTTAGATGGGACTGAGTCGATAGTAAGCGAAAACTGATGCTGGCTCGTGCATTTTTTTAGAAGAAGTGTAGAAAATTTCCCCTTACGTCACAAACGTTTGCATTTTTCATAAGCACGTGCGCGCTTGGATTGCGTGGCAATCCTCAATACATCAAACGGTTTCCATAAAAGTTTCTTTGACGAAGAAATCACAAGCTGCAATGCGCTCGAGATTGAAGGGCATATGAAAGCTGTCAAGTTTTTTAAAAAAGGCCCTATTTAAATTTTTGAGAAGGTTCATTAACACATGGCCATTCAAGTTGTAAGGGCCGTAAATAGGCGATTCTGTTGTCAAAATGGTCGAGGACCATCAACAGGGCCATCGACGTGGTGATTAACTTTATGGTGATGAAGAGTTCTTATAAACTTTAAAAAATGTATTGCCTTGTGACTGGGAAAAATGGCAAAAAAAGCCATCACTTAATGACAGTCCAAGAAACAATCCGAAAAACTAATTATTGAACACCGTTCTCGGGGACATCAAATTATTCCAAGTCATTTCAGAGGTCATGTTATTGCAAATACAATTTTTCGGTACTATCGCTCACAAATATCGCTACTATGTAAATGAAATACTGGACAATACTCTAACCAGAACGCGACAAGAGGTGCCCGAGATAAGTCATGAACCGGTCCGATACAATATCGCTGTATGTAAAAACTACTGCTACTTGGTCTTGAAACATTATTCGTAAAATCTTTCGATTATGTTTTTTTCTCTTTCTTGGTATATATACAAAGCTGTTTAACAAGGCTTTTAATGTATACCTTTAATGTGGCTACGTGCTCAATTCTTGGTTTTCACGTCACAAAGAAAAAATAAAATCGCCCACCATTCAATAAATTAAGTCAAGAAATTGAGATATTGTAGAAGGGTAAGAAATAAACAGCGTGTCAAAGTTTTAGGGCTGTGCGATATTCCAAACTCAAGTTATTCGGTAAAGGGTACCACTCACAATTATAGTGTTTAGAATGGAGACTCCTTGTTGGTGAGAGGGACACCAACATGGCGACCGGAAAGCAGTGGAAAGATCTGGGCCCGGTTGTTCGAAATCCGATTGACTTAATCCAGGATTAGCGTAACCTTTTGCTTCATGTTTTCAACTTTTTGGAGAAAGCTTCTGTTGCTTCTTCGTGTTTTTCAAGATTGACTCCTTCTAATGTAAAGTTTTGCCGAATATCAGCTGTGAACAGCCGTTGGGAGTAGAGAAATAAACCCCTTGGTTAATTGTTAATCTGGGATTAGCGTTAATCGGCTTTTGAACAAGCGGGCCCTGGGGTTTACTTTGGGTCTCTCAAAACATTTTTTCTCGCTGCTAAACTTGAAAACATTCGCACAGACTTTTCTCTTAACATATTGGTAATTCAGAACTCGAAAACACAAGGCGAATCGATATTTTCGCGTACGTGACATGTTTCTCAGAAGGAATCCTGATGGCACGCACTGCAAAAAAAAATGAAATTCAAACTGCTCTATTTTCAAAAGAAACGATGGTAACGCGCTGAAAGCAGGCCAGCAGATATATCTTTACAGTGTCTTTTACCCGATGAAGATAAACCTGAAAATTTTTCAATTAATTTTTTTCTGACGTCACGTGAAAACCAAGAATTAGTTGGCATTTCCAGAACACACTTCCATCAGATATTACATTTACCGGAAAACTCAGTTAATATTTTCAAGCGCTCTAAGGATCCGTTTGACAATATATTAAAAGAAAACAAAACAAAAAACAAAAAACAAAAAAAGAAGAAGAAGAAGGCCTGTTTTCCTGGCTAAAAGAGCAAAAACAGCGGGACCTTTTTTGTCCACAAACAACTCATAACGCACGAGAATTCGAAGAGGACGAGCGAAGATAACAATACCGGAAGGGGGTAAGCTATTCTATCTATAGTTTTAACCACAATAGCGGGGAAATGATTTGAATCTGCAAAGAACACACGGAAAAAGATGAATCGACCTTTAGAGCACCTTAAGAACGCCCAAATCACACAGAAGGGCGTAATATTAAATTTTGGCGTCTAAATGTATGCTTTTACAATAAAGCACAGCAGGAAGAACTCTCAAAGAAGAAAACCCAATTCATGCACTTGCCATTAAAATAAATTAAGAACGGAACCCGGAAACAATTCAGAGCTTGAAAGGAATTCGAATCCTTGACATTCCCAACACCGGGGCGAGCAACTTTTTTTTAATGAACTGTATGATATGGATGCCAGTATCAGTATTTTCATTCATGGATGAACACGATTTAGGATCCAGTAAGGATCAAACACTGCGTCTTCAATGATGGATATCGGCGGATAAGGAGTGGTAAGATATGTGAGTGTAGTGCGATATTATCACTGTTTTTTTGTCATAAACCCACTATGTGAGTGTAGCGCGATATTAGGGCCGTTTATACGAGAGAAAATAAGCCGCAGCTTACTCTCGCCGCGGCGTACATAATACGCGAAAGGAACTATTTATACGAGTATAAACTCCCAGGGCAGGATTAGCCGTGAACGTAGATTTTGTACCATTTATACGGGGCGTTCGCGTATATGTAAGCCGCGGCCAGAGTTAGCCACGGCTTATTTTCTCTCGTATAAACGGCCCTATTATCACCGGTTTTTTTTTTTCATAAACCTACTTTTGGCGACACCTTTATTGATTCCAATCTCCGCTCATGGTTTTGCCAGTGCTTCTTGGAGAGGGGAGTCAAGGGAAGGTTATCTCTTTCCAAAATTGTGTTAGAGACTTTTAGCTTTCAAAATATAATGGAATAAGGATACCCAAGGACTTTTGGTAGATGATAACGATATCTTGCAAATGTGGATCGAATATTTCGCCTTTGAACTTGAACGTGCCACTTGCTGGTGAATATTGTAGCCACGGTATAAATTACGAGCCTTGTACAATAGGAAATCAAGATAAGCTCCTTTCGTTTGTCCACCAACTGGACATTCGATTTGCACTTTACAGTTGTCACCCAACAAGTTTAGCATTAAAGTTATTTGGAGTGAACAGTTACGGCACATATTTTAAATTTATCGTCGCATGAAGGGTAACGTAACGTCTAACACCTTGTAAATGTACAGTACAAATAGAAGGTTTTCATGTGACGTCATCACCGCCATGTTGGTGGACGAAAACAAAAGATCTCTCATTAGCTTCTTTTGTTCGTCCACCAGAAGTCGTAAGTACATTTCTCTATAGTTATTGGTGTCTCTAGAGGTTGGTTGAAAACGTCCTATATATGTTGTTGTCAGTGTTGCTTCGAAAT
>NC_090874.1:15226195-15228695 GCF_036669935.1 Montipora foliosa | reverse complement strand
CCTTTATTGCAGTTTCCATTTGTGGATCAAGCAAACAAAAAGTACTACTGTTCTTTTTATTTCATCTCCAAAGGGATTCTGTCCAAACCCTGGACTCAATGTTAACTTCATCTCAGGGCATATGAGGATTCAAGAACAAAGGACAATAAATTAAAACATTTCTAAGAATTAATTTCGGAACAGCGTGTACTAAAGTACTTCATGAAGGTCTAATGCTGCTAGCCGAACCACACGCTCTCGCAGAGCTAGTCAACGAAAAAAAAAAAAAAATTCCATTGAAACCCTGGTTGCTTAATTCAACCGTAATCTCAGCGCAAGAAAGATTAAAAAAAAGGGACTTTTACATAAGACATCGAGACAGTCGTGGTAAAGAACGGTTTAAAAGATGTCAGCAACACTACAAGATTGCGAGGATCAGCACCTGTCTTTCAGAACCAACTGCGTTGTAAACGCTTTTCTTTGTTTCACCGCTATCACGCTAAACTGCATTACAATCCATGCATTGAGAAAAACGTTGTCTTTACAAAAGCCTTTACGAACACTGCTACTTAGCCTGGCGGTGTCCGATCTAGGCACTGGCCTAATAGCGCAACCTCTTTACGTTGCTTTGCTGGGCATAGCCTTGGAACAGTGCACCAAAGATAATCGAAATTTCGACATGGTATACAAAGGGTTTATTATTACGCTGAATCTATTTACTATTGCAACGTACGCAGGGGTGATGGCATTAACAGTTGATAGATTCTTATCTATACATCTTCACCTTAGATATCGCGAACTGGTCACTCAAACCCGTGTGATCGCTGTGGCAATTTTCAACTGGGTCCTAGCTGCGTTTCTTTCGTTCCTGAGGTTACTGATCCCCAGAAAAATCAGCTATGGGATATTTGCCATCATCAAAGCATCGTCCCTCATAATTGCAACAACACTCTACTTTAAGATTTATAGAACCGTTAGACGCCATGCACGTCAGATCCATTCTCAGCACGTCCGCCAAGAGGCAGGAAATAGTCCAAGGGAAGACGCCGCGAGGATGAGAAAATTTGTCACGGTAACTTTCTTTGTATATCTGACGTTTTTGCTTTGTTATTTGCCAAGTGTAGGGACTCTAATGGCCGTTGCCATCACGGGACAGAGTAAAACGACACAGATTTGGCGAAGTTACACTTTGACGTTACTCCTTCTCAATTCATCTCTTAATCCTTTGATTTACTGCTGGAAAATAAGGCAGATTAGACACACTGTCATGGAAATATTGAGGCACCCTTTGCGATGCTGCAGGCCGGAAATCGGCCAAACGTAACTGAGCAAACTGGGAGCTGTACATTCGAAACTGTTTCGGAAAGGTTTGAAAAGCTCGTGTCTATTCAGGGCCAGAGAAAGGTTGCAAAAACATGTCCCTTAAGGGGCTTATTCATGGGTTCTAGTAGGAGCCTCTATTTCCCAAAGTTCGTCAACCCTTTTCCGAGTAGCTTTATTGATAGATCCCCCCCCCCTCCCCCTTGGGAGATTCAGCACGTCCACTGTTGTAAAAGCCAATCAAAACAAAGCTATCTCAGTGTCAAGGTGTAGCTACAGCGGAACGCCTAGTGTTTATTTTTCTACTCAGTTATGCCATATTATTTACTTTAGTTCATCTTGTTATGATTTAACATTTTTTAAGGAAGGTTCAATTAATTTACGTCACCCTCCCTAGTTCTTTTCACCATTTCCAGAATTTTCTAGATTTTTCTAAGGTTTGTACTGTCGCAATTAAGCTCTCGCGCGTACTGTAACAGTGATTCTCACGATAGAGTACGCATCAACCGAAAGGGTTTTGTTTTAAAAGGAACAAGTTTCGTCAAGGTAGCAATTGTAACCAAGGTCGCAAGTTTTAACTAAGGTTGCAAGTTTTATCAAGGTCGCAATTTGCCTTTATTGAGGGTGTGTCGCGTTTCAAGTTGCATGGGGTCCACGTTTCGGATGACCTCACCTGGGCTGCCCAGTGTGATGCGATAATCAAGACAGCCAACAGACAAATCTACGCCTTAAGAGTCCTGAAGAAATGTGAGATCTGTTTGTAAAATTGCGCCTCCCAACCCCCTTTTCCCCCTGTTATCAAGTAGAGTAGAGATAGGGGATACTTAGTATAATCTCAGAAGGAATACCACCGGAGTAGTTAAGCCGTGTAATACCGAACGTTTTAGTCAATTCGTTACTTGTAGGTATGCTAATCTCCTCCCACATTAGAGGCATTAGTATGTGGGGATTATTACATGTAATTTATATTTATATTTATAATTATCGTAATATTTAATATATCTTGATATATTGACTTATTAATGTATTAGTTGCTGACCCTGCCTGTAATTCAGTCTTTAAACTGCAAGAGGCAGAAATAAACGAACTTGATTTGATTTGATTTGATTTGTAAACCCAAACGAAAGCCGCATACAGTAATGACTGCGGGCTTGTTACTACAGTCACTAATAGAATAAAAATAGACAAGGGATGAAAGCGA
>NC_090874.1:15216195-15218695 GCF_036669935.1 Montipora foliosa | reverse complement strand
GCCGGAAATCGGCCAAACGTAACTGAGCAAACTGGGAGCTGTACATTCGAAACTGTTTCGGAAAGGTTTGAAAAGCTCGTGTCTATTCAGGGCCAGAGAAAGGTTGCAAAAACATGTCCCTTAAGGGGCTTATTCATGGGTTCTAGTAGGAGCCTCTATTTCCCAAAGTTCGTCAACCCTTTCCCGAGTAGCTTTATTGATAGATCCCCCCCCCCTCCCCCTTGGGAGATTCAGCACGTCCACTGTTGTAAAAGCCAATCAAAACAAAGCTATCTCAGTGTCAAGGTGTAGCTACAGGGGAACGCCTAGTGTTTATTTTTCTACTCAGTTATGCCATATTATTTACTTTAGTTCATCTTGTTATGATTGAACATTTTTTAAGGAAGGTTCAATTAATTTACGTCACCCTCCCTAGTTCTTTTCACCATTTCCAGAATTTTCTAGATTTTTCTAAGGTTTGTACTGTCGCAATTAAGCTCTCGCGCGTACTGTAACAGTGAGTCTCACGATAGAGTACGCATCAACCGAAAGGGTTTTGTTTTAAAAGGTACAAGTTTCGTCAAGGTAGCAGTTGTAACCAAGGTCGCAAGTTTTAACCAAGGTTGCAAGTTTTATCAAGGTCGCAATTTGCCTTTATTGAGGGTGTGTCGCGTTTCAAGTTGCATGGTGTCCACATTTCGGATGACCTCACCTGGGCTGCCCATTGTGATGCGATAATCAAGAAAGCCAACAGACAAATCTACGTCTTAAGAGTCCTGAAGAAATGTGAGATTTGTTTGTAAAATTGCGCCTCCCAACCCCCTTTTCCCCCTGTTATCAAGTAGAGTAGAGATAGGGGATACTTAGTATAATCTCAGAAGGAATACCACCGGAGTAGTTAAGCCGTGTAATACCGAACGTTTTAGTCAATTCGTTACTTGTAGGTATGCTAATCTCCTCCCACATTAGAGGCATTAGTATGTGGGGATTATTACATGTAATTTATATTTATATTTATAATTATCGTAATATTTAGTATATCTTGATATATTGACTTCGTACTAATTAATGTATTAGTTGCTGACCCTGCCTGTAATTCAGTCTTTAAACTGCCAGAGGCACAAATAAACGAACTTGATTTGATTTGATTTGATTTGTAAACCCAAACGAAAGCCGCATACAGTAATGACTGCGGGCTTGTTACTACAGTCACTAATAGAATAAAAATAGACAAGGGATGAAAGCGATTTCAGTCAAATTTTGAATCGTCTATAAATCGCTAAAATTTGGATGAAAATGCCTTATTTCCAGCAGTTGGTGTGGAAACAATATTCTCTCCCCATTCGTAAAAAGAAATTAACCAGAAAGCGCGTGAAATTCAACTTTCGAGGAATCATTTTCCAAGCGTTTTACATTCGATTTCGTACAATGAAGACCGGAGGCGGTGACCGAAATGCATCATCAATTCTTACCAACTTTTGAAGAGAGATTTGTTTTCCAATTTGAATTTTTTGTTCTCTCTATTTTCCTGGTGCTAATGCCGTTTTTCTCGAAGAAAAGTTTCCATGTCGGTGCAAAACCGGACGATCAGCTGTAAGTAACGGTTGATTTCACTTCCTGTCAACATCCGGTACGGCAGCTGGAGCTCGACTTCCGTTTCGGTCACCGGTATGTTACGGTTCACACTGAACTAATCGCGCGGTGTTAAGTTTCATCCCTTGTCTCTTTTTGTACTCTCGGCACCTCGTGCCTCGTACACGATCGTTTGTGTGTAGTCTCATCACCTACGGTGATTCAGATCAACAAGATCGATTCGCGTTGCAATTGTACGACGAATTTACCTGGAAAAACGGTCAAATAGGACTCCTCTGCTCCTTGTGTAAGTGTTATCGTTTGCGCATAATTCTTTGTTTATATTAGTTTGGCGTAAAATGCTCTTGCCAATGTTACTGCGTCTTTAACTATATTTTGAGCAATTAATTCACGGTTGCTTTAACATTAGTTGTAACCGTATTTTTTAATTGTAACGTTTTGTTCAGCGATCAAAATTTGCGTAATTTATCCGTAGCGTTTTCAAAGTGTTCATATTTATTTCAGTTTTTACGGTGTTTGTAACCAAGGAAGAAGATTAAAAAGTTACAAACAGCAGTTTGAAAACCTTTCGAAAGTCACTGGAGCTATACATGGGAAACGTGATACTAATCGCGGGAAAAACCTGCTCCTAAAAATAAAGTTACTCCGGAAAGGGTTGACTCAAGGAAATAGCTGAGATAGATGCTCCCACTGGTGAGCTCCTGGTCCTACCCAAGGACGACAAACAAATAGCGATTAAATTTCACAAAAACCACACTCCAGAAAACGAGCATGACGGCAATGGAGAGATATTATACAAAACACTAACCAAATGAAGATGACGCTTGCTTAAAACCTCGTTGCTAATCTCGAGGAAGTTTTTTTTCGGTAAAAACCTCTCATCCCTTCAACAATCGATCCTCTTTTGGGTTTCAGACCTTCCCCGACA
>NC_090874.1:15161195-15211195 GCF_036669935.1 Montipora foliosa | reverse complement strand
TGTAATAGCTGTTGAGTTTTATTCCTCAGTTATTCGAGTTCCATAAGTATAAAACTTAAAGTGCCCCTAACCCCAAAATATATTTTTTGCTAAAATTAACCTTTGCACCTGTTCGAAACGCATTGCGGCCATTTTTTCCTTTTTCTAACAAATCCTGCCATTTTATAGGCTTTGAAAGTTGCGAACATCCAAGCATCTTGTGTTCACTACCGAGTCAGAAGGGGAGTGGGCCTATTCCTGATGTGACGTCACAAACTGATTTACATGGCATTAACTCTTTGTAAAAATGCATGCAAATTAGATTGTGACGTCACATCAGGAATAGACCCACTCCCCTTCTGACTCGGTCGTGAACACAAGATGCTTGGATTTTCGCAACTTTCGAAGCCTATAAAATGGCAGGATTTGTTAGAAAAAGGAAAAAATGGCCGCAATGCGTCTCGAACAGGTGCAAAGATTCATTTTAGCAAAAAAAATATTTTGGGGTTAGGGGCACTTTAAAAATGGATTGCTTTAAAATCAGAAAAGAACCAATTCACCGTTGCTGTTGAGAAAAGTGTATGCCAGGAAAAACAAGTTGCATCTCGGTAGCCTGAAAGTTAACTGACAAAATAATTTGCCTGTGTTTAAATTAACAAATATACCAATACATCACTAACGTTTCATGTTTAACCGGAGAATTAGGGAAGCAGATGTTCGAAGGTGTAATAGCTGTTGAGTTTTATTCCTCAGTTATCGGGCAGTTATGGAGTTCCATAAGTATAAAACTTAAAAATGGATTGCTTTAAAATCAGAAAAGAACCAATTCACCGTCGCTGTTGAGAAAAGTGTATGCCAGGCAAAACAAGATGCATCTCGGCAGCCTGAAAGTTAAGAAATAATTTGCCTGTGTTTAAATTAACAAATACACCAATACATCACCAACGTTTCATGTTTAACCGGAGAATTAGGGAAGCAGATGTGCGAAGGTGTAATAGTTGTTGAGTTTTATTCCTCAGTTATCGAGTTTCATAAGTATAAAAGTTAAAAATGGCTTGCTTTAAAATCAGAAAAGAACCAATTCACTGAATTCACCGTTGCTGTTAAGAAAAGTGTATGCCAGGCAAACAAGTTGCGTCTCGGCGGCCTGAAAGTTAAGAAATAATTTGACTGTGTTTAAATTAACAAATACACCATTACATCACTAACGTAACAGGAGAATTAGGGAAGCAGATGTTCGACAGTGTAAAAGCCGTTGAGTTTTATTCCTCAGTTATCGAGTTCCATAAGTATACAACTTAAAAACGGATTGCTTTAAAATTAGAAAAGAACCAATTCACCGTTGCTGTTGAGAAAAGTGTATGCCAGGCAAAACAAGTTATATCTCGGTAGCCTGAAAGTTAAGAAATAATTTGCCTGTGTTTAAATTAACAAATACACCAGTACATCACTAACGTTTCATGTTTAACCGGAGAATTATGTACGAAGGTGTAATAGCTGTTTAGTTTTATTCCTCGGTTATCGAGTTCCATGCGTATAAAACTTAAAAATGGTTTGCTTTAAAATCAGAAAAGAACCAATTCACCGTTGCTGTTGAGAAAAGTGTATGCCAGGAAAAACAAGTTATATCTCGGTAGCCTGAAAGTTAAGAAATAATTTGCCTGTGTTTAAATTAACAAATACACCAATACATCACTAACGTTTCGTGTTTAACCGGAGAATTATGTACGAAGGTGTAATAGCTGTTGAGTTTTATTCCCCAGTTATCGAGTTCCATAAGTATAAAACTTAAAAATGGATTGCTTTAAAATCAGAAAAGAACCAATTCACCGTTGCTGTCGAGAAAAGTGTATGCCAGGCAAAACAAGTTGCATCTCGGTAGCCTGACAGTTAAGAAATAATTTGCCTGTGTTTAAATTAACAAATACACCAATACATCGATCACTAACGTTTCATGTTTAACCGGAGAATTAGGGAAGCAGATGTGCGAAGGTGTAATAGCTGTTGAGTTTTATTCCTCAGTCATCGAGTTCCATAAGTATAAAACTTAAAAATGGATTGCTTTAAAATCAGAAAAGAACCAATTCACCGTTGCTGTTGAGAAAAGTGTATGCCGGGCAAAACAAGTTGCATCTCCGTAGCCTGAAAGTTAAGATATCATTTGCCTGTGTTTGAAATAAAGAGAATAAAGAAATAATTTTCCATTTTTTAATTGCATGATGCTGGTCGTTGTAAACCGTATTTTAGAAAATATTTCAGATTGATTTACTGTGCCTCTGAACTATTTTTACACTTCACTCAAAATTAATTTAAAGTAATTTGAGTTATTTGTCGTCATTAAAACTTTATGACGAAGTCGGCCCAACAAATGTGTCGAGATTAACACCTCTCTCTCCCTTTGTCTCTCGCTCTGCCTTTTTAGTGTGAGTCTTGTTACAACTCCCACTGAGATTTTGGTATTTTTTTTTACCTAAACAGCGGGGACCCACATTCCTAACCCAAGTTAAGCTCCTCATGTGATCGAAAGATCAGCCTTATTTAAACACCTGTTTCACGAACTCCAAGAATAACGAGAAAAAGATGAAAATTCAAGCAGTACTGAAGGCCACGAACTAACGTCACACTATTTCATTTCCTTTATTGCAGTTTCCATTTGTGGATCAAGCAAACAAAAAGTACTACTGTTCTTTTTATTTCTGTGCTAACAAGTACAGCTGCGGTTCAAAATATTGGCGACGTTTCTACAAGTATAGAATTTAGATCACGGGGAAATAATATTGGCTTACTTCAAAGAGGTCTTGTGCTGCGGTGAACCTCAAGCGTTTACGACAATTTCATCTCCAAAGAGATTCTGTCCAAACCCTGGACTCAATGTTAACTTCATCTCAGGGCATATGAGGATTCAAGAACAAAGGACAATAAAAAAAACATTTCTAAGAATTAATTTCGGAACAGCGTGTACTAACGTACTTCATGAAGGTCTAACGCTGCTAACCGAACCACACGCTCTGGGAGAGCCAGTCAACAACAACAACAACAACAACAAAAAAAAGAATTCCATTGAAACCCTGGTTGCTTAATTCAACCGTAATCTCAGCGCAAGAAAGATTAAAAAAAAGGGACTTTTACATAAGACATCGAGACAGTCGTGGTAAAGAACGGTTTAAAAGATGTCAGCAACACTACAAGATTGTGAAGATCAGCACCTGTCTTTCAGAACCAACTGCGTTGTAAACGCTTTTCTTTGTTTCACCGCTACCACGCTAAACTGCATTACAATCCATGCATTGAGAAAAACGTTGTCTTTACAAAAGCCTTTACGAACACTGCTACTTAGCCTGGCGGTGTCCGATCTAGGCACTGGCCTAATAGCGCAACCTCTTTACGTTGCTTTGCTGGGCATAGCCTTGGAACAGTGCACCAAAGATAATCGAAATTTCGACATGGTATACAAAGGGCTTACTATTACGCTGAATCTATTTACTATTGCAACGTACGCAGGGGTGATGGCATTAACAGTTGATAGATTCTTATCTATACATCTTCACCTTAGATATCGCGAACTGGTCACTCAAACCCGTGTGATCGCTGTGGCAATTTTCAACTGGATCCTAGCTGCGTTTCTTTCGTTCCTGAGGTTGCTGATCCCCAGAAAAATCAGCTATGCGATATTTGCCGTCATTACAGCATCGTCCCTCATAATTGCAACAACACTCTACTTTAAGATTTATAGAACCGTTAGACGCCATGCACGTCAGATCCATTCTCAGCACGTCCGCCAAGAGGCGGGAAATAGTCCAAGAGAAGACGCCGCGAGGATGAGAAAATTTGTCACGGGAACTTTCTTTGTATATCTGACGTTTTTGCTTTGTTATTTGCCAAGTATAGGGACTCTAATGGCCGTTGCCATCACGGGACAAAGTAAAACGACAGAGATTTGGCAAAGTTACACTTTGACGTTACTCCTTCTCAATTCATCGCTTAATCCTTTGATTTACTGCTGGAAAATGAGGCAGATTAGACACACTGTCATAGAAATATTAAGGCACCCTTTGCGATGCTGCAGGCCGGAAATCAGCCAAACGTAACTGAGCAAACTGGGAGCTGTACATTCGAAACTGTTTCGGAAAGGTTTGAAAAGCTCGTGTCTATTCAGAGCAAGGGAAAGGTTGCAAAAACATGTCCCTTAAGGGGCTTATTCATGGGTTCTAGTAGGAGCCTCTATTTCCCAAAGTTCGTCAACCCTTTCTTGAGTAGCTTTATTGATAGATCCCCCCTCCCCCTTGGGAGATTCAGCACGTCCACTGTTGTAAAAGCCAGTCAAAACAAAGCTATCTCAGTGTCAAGGTGTAGCTACAGCGGAACTGCTAGTATTTATTTTTCTACTTAGTTATGCCACATTATTTACTTTAGTTCATCTTGTTATGATTGAACATTTTTTAAGGAAGGTTCAATTAATTTACGTCACCCTCCCTAGTTCTTTTCACCATTTCCAGAATTTTCTAGCTTTTTCTAAGGTTTGTACTGTCGCAATTAAGCTCTCGCGCGTACTGTAACAGTGAGTCTCACGATAGAGTACGCGTCAACCGAAAAGGTTTTGTTTTAAAAGGTACAAGTTTCGTCAAGGTAGCAGTTGTAACCAAGGTCGCAAGTTTTAACCAAGGTTGCAAGTTTTATCAAGGTCGCAATTTGCCTTTATTGAGGGTGTGTCGCGTTTCAAGTTGCATGGGGTCCACATTTCGGATGACCTCACCTGGGCTGCCCATTGTGATGCGATAATCAAGAAAGCCAACAGACAAATCTACGTCTTAAGAGTCCTGAAGAAATGTGAGATTTGTTTGTAAAATTGCGCCTCCCAACCCCCTTTTCCCCCTGTTATCAAGTAGAGTAGAGATAGGGGATACTTAGTATAATCTCAGAAGGAATACCACCGGAGTAGTTAAGCCGTGTAATACCGAACGTTTTAGTCAATTCGTTACTTGTAGGTATGCTAATCTCCTCCCACATTAGAGGCATTAGTATGTGGGGATTATTACATGTAATTTATATTTATATTTATAATTATCGTAATATTTAGTATATCTTGATATATTGACTTCGTACTAATTAATGTATTAGTTGCTGACCCTGCCTGTAATTCAGTCTTTAAACTGCAAGAGGCAGAAATAAACGAACTTGATTTGATTTGATTTGATTTGTAAACCCAAACGAAAGCCGCATACAGTAATGACTGCGGGCTTGTTACTACAGTCACTAATAGAATAAAAATAGACAAGGGATGAAAGCGATTTCAGTCAAATTTTGAATCGTCTATAAATCGCTAAAATTTGGATGAAAATGCCTTATTTCCAGCAGTTGGTGTGGAAACAATATTCTCTCCCCAGTCGTAAAAAGAAATTAACCAGAAAGCGCGTGAAATTCAACTTCCGAGGAACCATTTTCCAAGCGTTTTACATTCGATTTCGTACAATGAAGACCTGAGGCGGTGACGGAAATGCGTCATCAATTCTTACCAACTTCTGAAGAGAGATTTGTTTTCCACTTTGAATTTTTTGTTCTCTCTATTTTCCTGGTGCTAATGCCGTTTTCCTCGAAGAAAAGTTTCCATGTCGGTGCAAAACCGGACGATCAGCTGTAAGTAACGGTTGATTTCACTTCCTGTCAACATCCGGTACGGTAGCTGGAGCTCGACTTCCGTTTCCGTCACCGGTATGTTACGGTTCACACTGAACTAATCGCGTGGTGTTAAGTTTCATCCCTTGTCTCTTTTTGTACTCTCGGCACCTCGTGCCTCGTACACGATCGTTTGTGTGTAGTCTCATCACCTACGGTGATTCAGATCAACAAGATCGATTCGCGTTGCAATTGTACGGCGAATTTACCTGGAAAAACGGTCAAATAGGACTCCTCTGCTCCTTGTGTAAGTGTTATCGTTTGGGCATAATTCTTTGTTTATATTAGTTTGGCGTAAAATGCTCTTGCCAATGTTACTGCGTCTTTAACTATATTTTGAGCAATTAATTCACGGTTGCTTTAACATTAGTTGTAACCGTATTTTTTAATTGTAACGTTTTGTTGAGCGATCAAAATTTGCGTAATTTATCCGTAGCGTTTTCAAAGTGTTCATATTTATTTCAATTTTTACGGTGTTTGTAACCAAGGAAGAAGATTAAAAAGTTAAACAGCAGTTTGAAAACCGTTCGAAAGTCACTGGAGCTATACAAGGGAAACGTGATACTAATCGCGGGAAAAACCTGCTCCTAAAAATAAAGTTACTCCGGAAAGGGTTGACTCAAGGAAATAGTTGAGATAGATGCTCCCACTGGTGAGCTCCTGGTCCTACTCAAGGACGACAAACAAACAGCGATTAAATTTCAAAAAAACCACACTCCAGAAAACGAGCATGATGGCAATGGAGAGATATGATACAAAACACTAACCAAATTAAGATGACGCCTGCTTAAAACCTCGTTGCTATTCTCAATGAATTTTTTTTCTCGGTAAAAACCTCTCATCCCTTCAACGATCGATCCTCTTTTGGGTTTCAGTCCTTCCCCGACAGGTCACGCAAAAACGTGACAATCGAAATTTTTCAAGACCTTTGCAAAATCACATCGATTTTACTCGATTTTAGTATGTTTGACCCGTACAGTAAATTCGAAGTCCAAACTAAATTGCATATTTTCTGTGTAAACCCGCAATATCTTTCACCAAATCTGGGCCTTCGTCATTCAGTGTATTTGCTTAATACTCTCTGTGATTAATGAACATCATATGGTTCAATAAGAAACCGTAAAATTTACAACTGCTTGCGCTAAAGCTTAGACATGCGCAAAACCGTGAAACAGTCCATTTAACGCGAGTCAGCTTAGTTATCAATATGGCGTTTGGAGTGACGAATTCTGCGAAGTATGAAGAAGCTTTGAGAAAAGTTCTGGAGGGATTGAAGTCCCGCCTTTTTTATAAAGCCCAGCTGTATTTGTAAAACTTGACTACTTTGAAACACAATAAAATCGGAAATATTCAATATTTAGTCTCCATATAATATAAAGAACATTACACGTTGGCTCGAAAATATGAATTTTATGTTCTCGTGGCAAGAACAATATCTCACTCGTTCGCTTCGCTCACTCGTGAGATATTGTTCTTGCCACTCGAACATAAAATTCATATCTTCTCGCCACCGTGTAATATCCTCTATATATAAGTTTTTGATAGGATAGCTTAGAAAGTAGTTTTATAGCAGGCGAAGAGCCACTATGTGGGGATATACTGTTATTAAACTATTATTATTATTATTATTATATTCTTGTTTTGTGGCGTTGTCGTAGCCGTAGCTGTAGCCGTCGTCGTGCAGACAGCCATTGTAATCTTTTTGTAGTGACGTAATTAAGGGTGAGATGTAAAAGGAACCAAATGAGTTTTACAAAAAGGAAATATCGATCAAACTAAACAAAGAAATTTTCGATAGAAATTAATGTTTTACAAACGCATGAAATGAAGATAATGTTGGGTTTTCATTCGCTGTCAAATAAATGGATTCCATGTTGACACACTTCAAGAGGACTAAACCAAACGTGTCATTCATCACTCGTGAAGTTAGGAAATCTAGTTGTGTACGTTATGTGCAAGCCTTATGCCGCGGAGCTCTGCGGGAGGTTTATCAAAGCATGAATAAACTTGATCACAGAAACCAATATAAAAGTGCATTAATTTACTTTATGCTTACAAAAAGTGAAAAACAATATTTTGAAAGTGGCTTGAGCGACAATTGGGTTTTCAGTGTCAACCAATGCTTGCTTGAAATTCGGCAATCTATCCTCAAATTATTAAACTATAATGCAAATCGTTCTAAGAAAGCCTCATTTACACTAGCAAGTTTTCCTTGACAAGCCCACTTGTCAAAGAAAACTTGCCGACTGTACACACTTCCAAGTTCTCCTTGAAACGATTTTCCTTGACAAGTTTTCCTTGGTGATGTAAATGAAAAATACGACAAGTTTTCCTTGACCAGTGCACTTGGTAAGTAATTTACACTAGCAAATATCGTCCTTAAGAAGTTTTTCCTTGACAAGTGTCCTTGCTCAAATACAAGCATGCCAGTTTTTGAACAAGGACACTTGTCAAGGAAAAAATTGTCATATTTTTCCATTTACAATGCCAAGGAAAACTTGTCAAGGAAAACTTACTAGTTCAAATGAGGCTTAATTGGCTCGCCTCTGATATCGAAAGATCAGCCTTATTTAAACGCCTGTTTCACGAACTCCAAGAATAACGAGAAAAAGATGAAAATTCAAGCAGTACTGAAGGCCACGAACTAACGTCACACTATTTCATTTCCTTTATTGCAGTTTCCATTTGTGGATCAAGCAAACAAAAAGTACTATTGTTCTTTTTATTTCTGTGCTAAAAAGTACAGCTGCGGTTCAAAATATTGGCGACGTTTCTACAAGTATAGAATTCAGATCACGGTGAAATAATATTGGCTTACTTCAAAGAGGTCTTGTGCTGCGGTGAACTTCAAGCGTTTAAGACAATTTCATCTCCAAAGGGATTCTGTCCAAACCCTGGACTCAATGTTAACTTCATCTCAGGGCATATGAGGATTCAAGAACAAAGGACAATAAAAAAAAACATTTCTAAGAATTAATTTCGGAACAGCGTGTACTAACGTACTTCATGAAGGTCTAACGCTGCTAACCGAACCACACGCTCTGGGAGAGCCAGTCAACAACAACAAAAAAAAAAGAATTCCATTGAAACCCTGGTTGCTTAATTCAACCGTAATCTCAGCGCAAGAAAGATTAAAAAAAAGGGACTTTTACATAAGACATCAGGGTTCGACACCTGGCTACCTGCATTACTAGCCACCGGACTAGTGATTTCTAGAATTTACTAGCCCGAAGAAAAACTTGGTAGCCCGGATCAATTTCCCTCGAGGTCTACTTCAACCCCAAACACGCAAACCTTACTCTAAACTTATTGGCATTTTTTCTTCCGTTGTGATAACAATGTGTTATTAAGGAAAAAGCTAACAAAATGTTCGTTTCACATTCACTTGTGCATGCGGCGAAGGCTAACCGTAGAATGCCAGTGCACAAGCCATGGGAAGCTCGCTTTCCACGATGGATTAAAAGTTCTCTATCTCTGAGTGCTCTCATGATCTTACTGCTTTCCTGTCTACTCGTACTTTCAGTTTCGGCCGCTTTCCCCTTTTTACATGGTGGCGCCTCGTAATTTGTCAAAAATCGCTCCATCTTCACAATCGCTTCAAGTGCGAAGCGATGGTGCGAGGCGATGTGCAAGGCATCACAACATTGGTAGGGAGAAGACTGAGGAAGACATTAACCATTAAGCTCAGAGTCTGGGAACTAGCGATGTTTACAAACGACACGCAAGATAAAAAAGACGCCAGAAGATGATAGATTTATGTTTTCTTTGTAAAATTATTGGTATTATCGTTACATTTTAAACTTTCTTGTTTTTTTAATCAACTGTGAACTTCAAACTAAAACTAATTATATCTAGTTTATTTCCATTTTACTACTAGCCAGCGGGCTATTAAACGGGGTTTTTTACTAGCCCGACAAAATTTTTACTAGCCTCGGGCTACCGGGCTAGCGGAGATGTCGAACCCTGAGACATCGAGACAGTCGTGGTAAAGAACGGTTTAAAAGATGTCAGCAACACTACAAGATTGTGAAGATCAGCACCTGTCTTTCAGAACCAACTGCGTTGTAAACGCTTTTCTTTGTTTCACCGCTATCACGCTAAACTGCATTACAATCCATGCATTGAGAAAAACGTTGTCTTTACAAAAGCCTTTACGAACACTGCTACTTAGCCTGGCGGTGTCCGATCTAGGCACTGGCCTAATAGCGCAACCTCTTTACGTTGCTTTGCTGGGCATAGCCTTGGAACAGTGCACCAAAGATAATCGAAATTTCGACATGGTATACAAAGGGTTTATTATTACGCTGAATCTATTTACTATTGCAACGTACGCAGGGGTGATGGCATTAACAGTTGATAGATTCTTATCGATACATCTTCACCTTAGATATCGCGAACTGGTCACTCAAACCCGTGTGATCGCTGTGGCAATTTTCAACTGGGTCCTAGCTGCGTTTCTTTCGTTCCTGAGGTTGCTGATCCCCATAAAAATCAGCTATGGGATATTTGCCGTCATCACAGCATCGTCCCTCATAATTGCAACAACACTCTACTTTAAGATTTATAGAACCGTTAGACGCCATGCACGTCAGATCCATTCTCAGCACGTCCGCCAAGAGGCGGGAAATAGTCCAAGGGAAGACGCCGCGAGGATGAGAAAATTTGTCACGGGAACTTTCTTTGTATATCTGACGTTTTTGCTTTGTTATTTGCCAAGTGTAGGGACTCTAATGGCCATTGCCATCACGGGAGAGAGTAAAACGACAGAGATTTGGCGAAATTACTCTTTGACGTTACTCCTTCTCAATTCATCTCTTAATCCTTTGATTTACTGCTGGAAAATGAGGCAGATCAGACACGCTGTCATGGAAATATTGAGGCACTCTTTGCGATGCTGCAGGCCGGAAATCGGCCAAACGTAACTGAGCAAACTGGAAGCTGTACATTCGAAACTGTTTCGGAAAGGTTTGAAAAGCTCGTGTCTATTCAGGGCCAGAGAAAGGTTGCAAAAACATGTCCCTTAAGGGGCTTATTCATGGGTTCTAGTAGGAGCCTCTACCTCCCAAAGTTCGTCAACCCTTTCCCGAGTAGCTTTATTGATAGATCCCCCCCCCCCCCCCCCCCCCTCACCTTGGGAGATTCAGCACGTCCACTGTTGTAAAAGCTAATCAAAACAAAGCTATCTCAGTGTCAAGTTGTAGCTACAGCGGAACGCTTAGTGTTTATTTTTCTACTTAGTTATGCCACATTATTTACTTTAGTTCATCTTGTTATGATTTAACATTTTTTAAGGAAGGTTCAATTAATTTACGTCACCCTCCCTAGTTCTTTTCACCATTTCCAGAATTTTCTAGCTTTTTCTAAGGTTTGTACTGTCGCAATTAAGCCCTCGCGCGTACTGTAACAGTGAGTCTCACGATAGAGTACGCGTCAACCGAAAGGGTTTTGTTTTAAAAGGTACAAGTTTCGTCAAGGTAGCAGTTGTAACCAAGGTCGCAAGTTTTAACCAAGGTTGCAAGTTTTATCAAAGTCGCAATTTGCCTTTATTGAGGGTGTGTCGCGTTTCAAGTTGCATGGGGTCCACATTTCGGATGACCTAACCTGGGCTGCCCATTGTGATGCAATAATCAAGAGAGCCAACAGACAAATCTACGCCTTAAGAGTCTTGAAGAAATGTGAGATTTGTTTGTAAAATTGCGCCTCCCAATCCCCTTTTCCCCCTGTTATCAAGTAGAGTAGAGATAGGGGATACTTAGTATAATCTCAGAAGGAATACCACCGGAGTAGTTAAGCCGTGTAATACCGAACGTTTTAGTCAATTCGTTACTTGTAGGTATGCTAATCTCCTCCCACATTAGAGGCATTAGTATGTGGGGATTATTACATGTAATTTATATTTATATTTATAATTATCGTAATATTTAGTATATCTTGATATATTGACTTCGTACTAATTAATGTATTAGTTGCTGACCCTGCCTGTAATTCAGTCTTTAAACTGCAAGAGGCAGAAATAAACGAACTTGATTTGATTTGATTTGATTTGATTTGATTTGATTTGTAAACCCAAACGAAAGCCGCATACAGTAATGACTGTGGGCTTGTTACTACAGTAACAGTAGAACAAAAATAGACAAGGGATGAAAGCGATTTCAGTCAAATTTTGAATCGTCAAAAATCGCTAAAATTTGGATGAAAATACCTTATTTCCAGCAGTTGGTGTGGAAACAATATTCTCTCCCCAGTCGTAAAAACAAATTAACCAGAAAGCACGTGAAATTCAACTTTCGAGGAACCATTTTCCAAGCGTTTTACATTCGATTTCGTACAATGAAGACCGGAGGATACCGGTGACGGAAATGCGTCATCAATTCTTACCAACTTCTGAAGAGAGATTTGTTTTCCACTTTGAATTTTTTGTTCTCTCTATTTTCCTGGTGCTAATGCCGTTTTTCTCGAAGAAAAGGTTCCATGTCGGTGCAAAACCGGACGATCAGCTGTAAGTAACGGTTGATTTCACTTCTAATCAACATCCGGTACGGCAGCTGGAGCTCGACTTCCGTTTCCGTCACCGGTATGTTACGGTTCACACTGAACTAATCGCGTGGTGTTAAGTTTCATCCCTTGTCTCTTTTTGTACTCTCGGCACCTCGTGCCTCGTACACGATGGTTTGTGTGTAGTCTGATCACCTACGGTGATTCAGATCAACAAGATCGATTCGCGTTGCAATCGTACGGCGAATTTACCTGGAAAAACGGTCAAATAGGACTCCTCTGCTCCTTGTGTTATCGTTTGCGCATAATTCTTTGTTTATGTTAGTTTGGCGTAAAATGCTCTTGCCAATGTTACTGCGTCTTTAACTATATTTTGAGCAATTAATTCACGGTTGCTTTAACATTAGTTGTAACCGTATTTTTTAATTGTAACGTTTTGTTCAGCGATCAAAATTTGCGTAATTTATCCGTAGCGTTTTCAAAGTGTTCATATTTATTTCAGTTTTTACGGTGTTTGTAACCAAGGAAGAAGATTACAAAGTTACAAACAGCAGTTTGAAAACCGTTCGAAAGTCACTGGAGCTATACAAGGGAAACGTGATACTAATCGCGGGAAAAACCTGCTCCTAAAAATAAAGTTACTCCGGAAAGGGTTGACTCAAGGAAATAGTTGAGATAGATGCTCCCATTGGTGAGCTCCTGGTCCTACTCAAGGACGACAAACAAACAGCGATTAAATTTCACAAAAACCACACTCCAGAAAACGAGCATGACGACAATGGAGAGATATTATACAAAACACTAACCAAATGAAGATGACGCCTGCTTAAAACCTCGTTGCTATTCTCGAGAAAGTTTTTTTTCGGTAAAAACCTCTCATCCCTTCAACGATCGATCCTCTTTTGGGTTACAGTCCTTCCCCGACAGGTCACGCAAAAACGTGACAATCGAAATTTTTCAAGACCTTTGCAAAATCACATCGATTTTACTCCTCGATTTTAGTATGTTTGACCCGTACAATAAATTCGAAGTCCAAACTAAATTGCATATTTTCTGTGTAAACCCGCAATATCTTTCACCAAATCTGGGCCTTAGTCATTCAGTGTATTTGCTTAATACTCTCTGTGATTAATGAACATCATATGGTTCAGTAAGAAACCGTAAAATTTACAACTGCTAGCGCTAAAGCTTAGACATGCGCAAAACCGTGAAACTGTCCATTTAACGCGAGTCAGCTGTAGTTATCAATATGGCGTTTGGAGTGACGAATTCTGCGAAGTATGATGAAGCTTTGAGAACCGTTCTGGAGGGATTGAAGTCCTAAGGAATATTTGAACTTAGTTAAGAGCAAAAGCAGGTTTTTCTCCATTTTTCGAAAGGTAAAGATACATTGACTGTGTTTCCAACGGGACATGGTAAGCCCTTGATTTATCAAATGGTGATTCTGTCTCGTCATCATACGCACTACGAAGTCACGTGACTTCTTGTGCTACTAATGACTCGGCAGAACCCCATCACACTTCAACTTATAGGTAAGTCTCCTTTAATTTTAGATTCTGTTGGCGAAAGAAATGAAGTTAAAAGAGACATGCATGTGTAACGTAACTCGCGCATGCTCGATGCAAAATCAAACGGTTCGGCTTCTACGGATGATCCTAAGTCCTCTGGATTTTGACTTGCCTTAAGCCCGAACGTTCCTCGGAAGAGTTTCTCTTCTGCTTCTGATTTATTTTCCATGATGTCCTAGTGCTAGTAGTTTATATCCCCGAGCATTGAACATATACAATTGTTAAGAATTCCAACTGGCGGGAGACAAACCAGTTGGCTATTTTACAAGAGAGCCAGGAAGTTGAACCAGGGACTACCTGAAACAAATTCAGTGAGTGGTGAGAACGTGGTCTTGAGCCCGGGATCTCCGGATTTCCATTTCGCAGTTCCAACATAAGAAATTTCATCGCTTTGAGCTATAAGCTATGAATACTATTTCGGTAACAGTTGATACTTCAGTTGCCCCCAGGGCGACGAGCTCAAGGCCGTCTTGGAAGACGATTTTTCGAAGACGATTTGTCCGTCCAGACGAACAAGGCGCCCTAAGTCTGACCTAAATTTAAGTTAAAGGAACAAATCGAACAATTAACCACCGCGGGGAAATGCAACTAGCGATGAAAGTGATGGTTTATGGGAAGGTCTTAATATGGCGGGAGGAAAGGGTTAAGACTAGAAAGGATCCTCCAAATAAGGTTAGACACTTCGTGCCACATATACAGGTTTAACACTTGGTGACGGTACGTGGTAATACCTGACAACCTGGCCCAGGTTGCTAGAAGCATGGTTAGCGCTAACCAGCGTTAAATACCATGGAAACCTATAGGTTTTGATACCTCTTAACCAACGGTTAGCGCTAACCCGGCTTTGAGAAACCGGCCCCTGAGTGTTAACCCGCTTTGGCAGATAAACAACACAGAGAATAACTGCTGGGTTAGGCACTGATCTCTAGTGATTAAGCACTGACTCCAAATGGTTGGCTTTCATAAATTGTTCCAGTGACGCCACATTCAAACTTCGTAACATTTTATCAAGATTGTTTGGTACTTTATATACACAAAACCAAATGTCTTATGTCATGCACCTTATCCTAGTCACGACCAGAAGAAGGTTGCGGCGAAAGGCAAGGTAACCAAGCGATACCTTTTGCCAGTCTTCATCTGCTCAATGTCGGTCCATTGCCCGTCTTTTATGAATTTACGCCGGACAATACTAGCGAATTTGGTCGTCTTGAATTTAACGATGGGACGATTTGTCCGTTAAGACGCTTTCTTCGTCTGCTCGTGCGAAAACGGCCAATGAATTCAGATACCTTCCTCGACAATGTTTCTGTGTGTGGCGCGTATAGAGTATTTTCACGTGACGTCACGGCGGCCATGTTGGTGTAGCAAAACAATGGAAAGGCGGCCATGTTGGTTTACCCAACTAATCCTCTGGGAATTGAGCTCTATTGTCATGCAAACGTTTTCTTTTGTTTCGGTGGAAAAACAAGGATACTGATCACGTGAGTGAAAACACTCCATACCTCAGTGCGATATAAAAATGTGAGCCGGTAGGGAATAAACAAAAAACAACAAAATGCGATCGCTTTGACTAAAGCTGGTTAAGCGTCCTGTAGTGTTTCTTTTTTTAAAATAATGTTTCACGGTTTAATGCTGCCAGTGAATTGTAATTCTCATTCTAATTCTAATTGTGTGATCTGCAAAAGGCACAACCAATCACCGCAGATGTGCAAATGTCACCTGTTAGTGTTCAAATATGAGACAAGGTGCAAGTGTTAAATAAATAAATAGCGATAAAAAAGTTCTGGGGTAAGCTTTTTTTTTAACAGGGAAAGAATTTCTTTTGATGGAATTGCCTAGTACCTTGTCGTCGTTTATTTAATATATAGGGTGGAAGTTGTATGGCTGACAGGCCAGACACTACTTTCAACATCATCGTAAGTCGTGTCACTTTCCTTCTTTTCTCGAGTGTTGGCCATTTCAAATCATTTAGAATTTTCGTGACAGTCCCAGGAGTGGTGCTGTATTCATTAATGCTCTTATTTCAGCTATCAACAATTTGATAACTCTAAATTATTGCTCCTAGAGCAAAATATCTCCCAAAAGCACACGGGCAAAAATTGACAGAATTAACTAAAATGATTTCCACAGTGCTTTAAAAATCGTTTAGTGAGTTTTAGCCGCCCAACAGAATATTTATTCTAGGCGGCTTTTCGTCTCGTCCGAAAGTTCCAGCAATCGTGACAGGTCTGAGGACTGATAAAAAAAACTCCTTTACATTACGTAATCGTCCTTTTTTGTCCGAAAATTTTAGGGGATGTTTTCTTAAAGTGTGGTTCTCAAACAAACTCTAGCGAAAATGATAGAACTTATAAATATTGAAATTATATCCTACATGTGTTTGTTGTATCACAGTCGACTTTTACTCAGCTCAGTAAAATTGTAGCGTTCTTCAATGTGGTTTCGAAATTTATACGCACTCTCAGGCTTCAGAATCTTCACCACAGTTTTCCGAAATACATAGGAAACGTGTTTCTGCCAGCCACGCAAGCTACACCCATGAGATTTTGAGATTGAGAAATTTTGAATCGAGGCAATAATGACATCATTATCATTATTACAGCGAGCAAAACAAACACATTCTTTAAGTATCTGTACACTGTAAACCAACTAGATTAAACATAGTCAAGTATAGACCTTTTTTCATAATGGCGGCCCAATAAAATATTCTTCTGTCTTAAAGATAATAAGCCTTTCTAGCCTCGCTGCGATGCGCAAAATTCAAAAGAATATGTTAACCAAAACGAGGCCAATAGGTCCAATTAACATAAATACAATTTTTTTTAAAACAAATTGATGTCAGTTTTTCATGCGTCTGTTATTGATCATGAATTTCGTCATAACATTGTCAAAGTAGCTGTGGATCCACGAGGCGATAGCCGACAGACGCATGAAAAACTGACATCAATTTGTATTTTACAGTAACAAAAAGGCAGAGCGGTCAAAATAAAGTCAAAACACAAGAAGAACGCGCGACAAAAATGCGAGAAACTTCAATCTGACGCGAGCAATATCGCGTCATTATCGCATAAATTATAAATTCATGCGTCTGTCCGCTTATTGACAATAAAAATTAACGAATGAGCGCGCGAGATTTTTGCAGTCACTGTAAAAAGAATATTCAATCGGTCGCCATTTATAAAAGTGATCTGTACTAATTATCTCAGTCTGTGTTGTGAATAAAAGTAATAGGGAGTTTAAGAAAGGGCTACAGCTACGGCAATGACAACGCCACAAACAATTTTTTCCGTGTTTCCATAGCCTCATCTAAACACGAGGGGGACTTGGGAGAATTCGACACAGTTTAGCAAACCCGAGACGCAGTCGAGGGTTTGCATAACTGTCGAGAATTCTCCCAACTTCCCCAAATGTTTAGACGAGACTATGGAAACACGGAAAAAAGTCCTCTATTGCTTTTATAAAATATTCTTCAAAGATAATTCGACAAATGTTTTTACTTCTTGATTGAAACAGATTTTCTTGATACACGCTCATATTTCCTACCAGCCAATCAAAACGCGCGTCTGACAATACCTAACCAATCAAAATTTGTGTTATGTCACAGCCGTGTTTCCATACTCTCATGTAAACACAGGTATTGACCAATGAGAGTGCGCGTACAATCTTAATTATTTTATAAAATACCATTGGTTAAAAAAGGCAAAAAATCGTGCTGGACATTTTAGCGCATAGTTTTGCGGTACTATGCATAAGAACAACGTGAAATCACCAATTTGAGGCTTTGACAACGGCATGAGCATACCAATTTGAACCTTTCATTTTCTATTTTTACTGTGAAATCGCTCGCACCCTATTTATTTTTAGGATACGCCCACATTTTACGACGCGAACGAAGTGAAAAAGACGCTAGAGCACAGTTTTATTTTGAGGGTGATGTTTTCGTCGACGTTGCAGCAGTAGATCTTAAAGGCCTTCGTTCATCCTACAAGAATGACGTGCCGTGGAACAATTTTCATAAATGATAACCCCGCCAAAGCTGAAATTCATCCAATCAGATCGCTACGATAAGCAATGCCAACTTTTCAATTCACCATTTTCGCAAATCCCATTGTTTGCAATTTCTTCTGGGACATGAAGATGTCCCACGAGAAATCGAAAGCAATGCCTACGCAAAATTTTGGGGGGTAAAACAAGGTGTATTATGGGATTTGAGAAAGTAGTGAAGACAAAATACAAACGGTCAATAAGCCTCTCGGTTGAAGGTGGGCTTTTAAAGGGTCCCCTCTGCAGGTACCGGAGCACAGATTACGTAAAACAAAAGAAACAAGGACAGAAAACAAAACAACTCCAAATAAAGACTAGTCCCAAGTGACCAAAAATACAATGCTTTCCGGTACAAGTCCCTAATTATAGGTGACTTTGCTACGGCACTCAGCATGGAAAAATAGACCAAAGAAAAGGCACAGTAGACGCACGTCTGCAGCCTTTTCGAAAACTAGAAGAGATGGTACTTTTACTTTAAAAAACGCCAGAAGATTGGAAGGGAGACAGAACAATCCGCAGTGGGTATGAATGCGTGGATGGAGACATCAATTTGTACATACCGAGCTCATGGATGTTCCAGGCTGAGATACAACGAGAACTTCTTTGATAAGGTTTTGTTTTCCAGCAGCAAGTTTGCCGCTCGTCAATAACGCCATCATTGGAATCGGTAAACTAAGCTTGCAACCCATCTGCAATGAAATGCCACATGCCAAAAAAATCAAATTGAATATAAGTCTTTCCAATTTCCTATCCTACGGGAAAACAACCTTCAGAGAGAGCTTGCGGGCGGGCTAAAATACTCAATAAGTTCCAAAACATCTCTTATCCGTAGGCTCGTTACAGTGCGACGCGCCTTACCGTGGCCACCTAAAAAAGTTTTTTACAAATTGTCCGCCAATCAGGATGTGTGAATTTGATTGACAGTCACGCCTCCTTGCAAAGTTCGCACAGTTGCAAGTTGAACACCGTTGAATGGCTTGTCGAGTTGACGTATTTACACGTAAATTGTCAAATGTAAAAGTTTGTTGAGTGGCCACGGTAAGGCGCGTTGCAATGTAAAAATTCTTCATAGTGGATTCATAACCACTTCCACAGGTAGCTCTGAATTCGTTTCAGAATTTTTGGTTTTAATTTTGTAGAGTTTTATCTTAGCCTGCTAATCGCTTTCCAACAATAAAATTGGGGGTCACCAAGTTCGTTTTTGATATATAAGCGTTTAAAGACAAAATATAGGGTGCTTTTAAATGGCTCTTTTGCTACCATTGTACCATATTACGTCACATTAATGCGTGTACATGTATCGATTTAAGCAATTATTGTCGTCTTCTATGGTACCATGTCTTTAAAGTCTGCATACGAGCCAAGTGGCCCATCAGGCCGGAGCTTATCCATGAAGCAGCCAAATCCCTGGATGGGATGCCAGTCCATCGCAGGGTTACCCCAAGCGTTAAATTTATACACCTCGGTGGAGAGAGGCACCGTGAGAGTAAAATGTCTTGCCCAAGAACACAACACAGCGTCCCCGACCAGCGCCCGACCAGCGCCCGAACCCGGACCGGTGGCTCCGGGAGTCGAGCGCACTAACCATGAGGCCACGGCGCCTCCTACATACCATGTCATTGCCGTTAGGTAAAACGGTGTTGAAGAGTTAATCCTTCTATAAAAAGACAGCCCCTCGAAATTGTTAAGATTGGTTTGAGTTAGCAGAAATAACGTCCAAATTGTCAAGCAAATTGTCTCTATATGGAAGATACCGTTGACGTCACCTTTTGTCATTAATAGGCTGATTTAGCAACAGAACGGAACGTCAGTGGCGATGTCGCGCGCAGAAAAAACACCAATGAGAATTCAGAATAGAGTAGACTCCACTCTTTTTTTCTCTATTCTAAATTGTCATTGGTAGTTTTGCTGCGCGCGACGTCGCCACTGACGTTCCCGTTCTGTTGCTAAATCAGCCTAATGTGCCAACCAGAGCTTCATTGGTTGACGAAACAAAGGGTCCTTTTTCCCTGTTTTTTATTTTTTATTTTTTTAAATTTAACCTTACGGTTCCTTTAACCTCTAGGCTCCAATTACTTAAACTACTTTCCTAATTATTTTCTTTAATTAACTTGTAATGTATATAACAATCCTTTGTAATTAGTCTAAGTGTGAGTTAATAAATATTGTTGTTGTTGTTGTTGTGGTTGACACAGTTGAATAAAAAATAAGGCAATGTTTGTAAACAGATATCTTCCCTATAACGAAAGTTCAGGTTCACATAGCAACCAGGCCCGGGTTGCTCAAAGCATGGTTAGCGCTAACCAGTATTAAAAACCATGGAAACCTGTAGGTTTTGATACTTCTTCACACTAACCAGGCTTCGTTCGAGCAACCGGCCTCTGGTCGACAATCAGGTATGAACCGATAGTCTGCAAATAGTCCATTTTACAGTTGTTTGCTTAGTTACCTGACCTATGAATGAAACTGAGGCTGGAGTTGACCTTGTCTTAATAGAAACCTCACTGCTTTTCTTGTGTAAATTCTTACTAATTAGCATCACAACAACATCATTAACATAAGAAAAGGATGGAGGTCTGTATCCTAACAAGGTCAACACCAGCCTCACTTTCACTTAAAGGCCAGCTAACTAAGCACACAACTGTTAAGAGGTTTATTGGTAGCACACATTCACTTTTTATTTAAGTCTCAAAGTTATTTAGCCGAGCAGGAGTGCCCTACTAATTGGGGAGACTAACTGAAAACAGAGCAAATCAAATCAAATGTTGGTTTTTGAGGAGAGGGGAAAACCGGAGTACCTGGCCAAAAACCTCTCGGAGCAGAGTAATGAACCAACAACTCAACCCACATTTTTACAATTTTGCGGATCCACAAGGCGATAGCCGAGTGGATCCACAGCTACTTTGACAATGTTATGACGAAATTCATGATCAATAACAGGACAGACGCATGAAAAACTGACATCAATTTGTTAAATCGCGTCGAAACCGGGAATCGATCCCGGGCCACATTGGTGGAAGGCGAGTGCTCTCACCACTGCGCCAGCCCTGCTCACCTAAGGAGGATCACTTCGCCATTTCGTCTATAACCCGAAATTCAAATATATACATTTCTTTCATTCATACAAAAGGACCGTTTTGACGCATTTGGATCATCCCTGATGAAGATACTAGACAGGAGCGTCCGAACGCACCGTCTTTGAATTGTAACTTTTACTTTTACCACTAAATCAGAGTGGTATCAATTAAACTATGTCTGGTCCCTATGTAATGGGTTCAAAGCTACTTAGCAATACAAATATAGTCAGGTCAAGACAAGTTAGAAGGGAAAACATCCAACTTGTGGTCGCCGATCGTGGATCAAAAACGCTTTGGCTCAAGTTCTCAAGTATTCTCATGGTTGCACTTCAACTAGCAAATAATAGGGAGTTTAAGCAAAGACGACGGCTACAGCAACGAAAACGTCATTCCAAAATATAACTTGACGCTATGGCAAGTATTTCGCAATTATTCCGTCTTGTTCACCTTTTACAATACGGGCGAACTATCCTGTAACTGGATGGGTACGAACTGTTTTAAAGTCAAAACAGAAAATGACTGTTTCATTGTTAAATGCTCACGTTGCCTTCAAAACCTCAAATATGGTGATTTCACGTTGTTGTTTTGTGGAGTACGGCAGAGGAACGTACGGACGTTCGTGTTGTACGTGCGGCACGAATATTTTTCCTTATTTACCCAATAATATTCTTGCTTTGTGGCGTTGCCGTAGCCGTATAGCCGTCGTCTTTGCTTGAACTCCCTAATGAGAGTCCAGTACGGGGCTGAACAGTCTCTATCTGAAATGAAGCTAGGCCTTGCCCAGACCAAAAATGAGAAGTTTTTAAGAAACGACAACGGCTACAGCAACGAAAACGCCACAAAATAATATCATTTGGTCAAACTAAAAAAAAGAAAAAAAATCGTGCTGCACGTGCGGCAACGATTTTAGGACGTAGTTTTGCGAGAGTCTGCAAAACAACGACTTTTAAGGTCTTGACGAACACTTAGGCATTAAAAAGGGAGCCTTTCATTCTCTGTTTTTACTTTGAAACCGCACGTACCTTATTTCTTTTTAGGATACTTCGCTCACAAAATGTGCGACGCCAACAATTTAACAATTAGACCCGTGGCCCTTGAGGGCGAAGGGTCTAATTGCTAATCGTTTTAGTATCACCCAACTAGTCGGACAGAAAAACCAATAATAAAGTTAGCAAAAGCAAGTTGAAAATATATTTATTTGGGAATAAAACGAAAGAAAGCGTCATGCTTTTCGCTACTCGAGGACTGTTATTAATAGTCCTCTAGTAGCGTAGCCAATCAAAATGCAGCATTTGCATTAGTCCACTAGTTCGGTGATACTAAAATGGAATAATCGCGAGAAACTTACGATAGTGCAAAGTAATATTGGAAGCAGGGATGGCAGGGATGGCGCAGTGGTGAGAACGCTCCCTTTCCAGTAATGTGAGACCCGGGTTCGATTTCTAGACTTGGCGTCACATGCGGGTTGAGTTTCTTGGTTCTCTACTCTGCTTCGAGAGGTTTTTCTCTAGGTACTTCGGTTTTCCCCTCTCCTCAATAAGCAACTAACGATTTGATATTAGTTGTTTGATTTCATCACATTTCTTTACGGTATCCCCAATTATTGCCTCGGCGCTAAATAAGTAAGCACTAGGAGAAAGTTCATTATTATTATAATTATTGTTCTTAATGACGTTTCTTCGTCGCAGATCTTTAAGACCCCAATAAAAAACCACGACACCGCATGGCCTCAACACTGCCGCCCTGCGATAGCATTATTTCGGCTTTCCGAAAGAGAATTAATTGGCTTGTTACTGGGTAGAGAGCAACAGACCTAATAACTAAGATTTTACGAGCGCACAAATACCTCTTTTCCAAATACTCTGGCCAAATGCTCATACACAGAGACTCCTTTGATAGTTGCACCAGTCGCAGCAATTCCCATGGAAACAGCAACCATGGCACAATCTCGACAAACGTGCTCTTCTTTCAGGTCAGGTATGGCTTGAGGTTGTGTGTCCTTGTTTGAAGCAGTGCCTTGTTTCTTCGTGTCTGTTTTCTTGCTAGGGTCTTGTGTGGCATGCGATTGTTTTCTTTCTTCTTTGGCCACAGTGGGGTTCTTAGTTTCATCTGGCTTGGCTCCTTGGCTATCTTCGCTTATATCTGTATCTACGCCTTTTTCTATTTGATTATCAAGGTCTTCTTCTTTTTTGACTTTCTCTTGTTCTTCTAGTTTTCTGAAAATCGTGGCAAAGTAGATTTTGTAAGCTAGCGGGTCCGAGTTCATTGAAGATGCTAGGGACAAGTGCAATTCGGGCAAAACATCGGTCAAGCAAAAAAGAAAATCAATGCAATTGTCCATTTTTGGTATACAGCAAAAATGCTGTCATCTCAGATTTACAATCTTAAGCATCAAAACCCCCCTTACATGTAGCGTTCAAAGCAAACATCGTCCCCTAAGAAAGATTGCCCGTTGAGATGTGACTTATCAGGGAGAAATGTTGAAGATCTGAGATTCTATAAAACTGCTGACAGTTTCCCTTTCCTCTGAAGGCCTGACGATTATAATACTAGAGGAGGGAGAGTCAAACAAGAGATTACCTGCCAAGGGGAAGGGGGGGGGGGGGGGGGGGATGCTGATTGGTCAATTCTAGCTTGCTTGATTGGGAGGGGGAGAATGACATGTTGTTAAGACACGTTGGACGAAAAAGAAATTCGGAAAAAGGCTGCATATGACTTACAAACGCAAATATCTTAGATCTATTTCGCTGACATGCCAGATTACCAAGGTTATGGAGGGGTTCACAATGACCAGAATTCTCCAATCAGTACTTCTTTATATGCGGCTAAATGCAATTTAGGCAAAGTTAAAATTGATAAAACGCTGGTCAGTGACCGCTCCAAGGACTGGCTACGCGGCGGTCTTTGCACGAGCTCCTCATGGTGGCATTTGCTTTCTCTTGCTTGCTGGCCTCTTGCAGGGCCATTTTCCTGACTTCCCTCGCCAGACCAATAGCACCCGTTCCAGTGGCCATCGTCACTAGCAATTTGGATTCAACATTCGTTTCTGTTCTGTCTGGCATTGGTGTGGTTTATCACTCGTCCGCAGAACCTTTGCTCGTGCCAACAAGCGCCTCGGCAGAGCCTCCACTGTCCTCGCCCACCGTGCCAGATCCTGCCCTTCTGGCTGCATTCGTCAACACTGTGAAATCTACTTTGGCTGCAGCTGAACCTTCTGTGGTGTCTTCTTGTCCTTTTTTGCCGGGGTCCGTGCTGTTGATGACATCTTCGCTCATTTTGTTCCTTTGCCATCTGGAGCCTTTTCTTCCTGTCAGGTGGACTTTGGCTCTCATAGAGCGATGTTTCTTGCCTCTGGATCTGGAGTTCCTTCGTCTTCTGTCACCTTGTTTACTCCTTCAATTCCAGGTAGGGCCACGTATGTTGTTCCTTCATTTGCTTCAACATTAACGACTTCGCACCTTTCTGATTCAACCCCATTTATTTCCATTAGTTCTAGCTTAGGTTTCATGCCCTCCAGAGCTACATTGTAGCCTTTCATCACCTAGTCTCCTGGGTTACCCCTTCAACAGCCCTCGCCGTTAGTCCGGGATTCTTCAAACAGGAGAAGAATTTTGTGTTTGTCTGTTTTGATCTGCTCCACTCCCCATCCCCTTACTCATTCAGTCTTTTATTTCTTCCTTTGTTTTCTTCCTGAAGCTTTTGTGCATTCCCTCCTGTTTAATCTGTGAACCCCCTGAACGCAGCTGAATTTCAAAGACAATTAGCCAGCCATCCAGATCAGGGACATGTTGTTTACGTGATTCGGGGCATCTCGGAAGGCTTTAAGCTAGGGTTTCAGTCTTCTTCCAGGCTCAGATCCACCAAAGAGAATAAGCCTTCTGCTTCCCTCAGTTGATGAATACTTGGCTCACGAGGTTTCGCTTCCCTTCTCCCCCTCAACCTCATCTTCATATTAACAGTTTTGGTGTTATCCCAACGAGAGAGCAGTCTGGCAAGTGGCGCATCATCGTTGACTTGTCTTCCCCTTGGGGTGATAGTGTCAACTATGGTGTTGATCCCCAAAACTTTACATTGCAGTATAATTATTACAGTCAATCACATTTTGAGCATGGTCGCTGCTCGTGGCCCCGGGGTTGAAGCCGCATACTGTAATATTGCTCCAATGATCATTTCCTGGTTGGCATGAAATGGCAGGATGAATTTTATACTGACTTCACTCTTCCCTTTGGCCTTCGTTCTGCCTCCTTTAATTTCAGTTTGGTCGCTGACATGGTCGAGTGGATCTTGCTCCATGTGCACCACGTTACATTACCTGGATGATTCTATCACGGCAGGTCCCCCTCACTCTTCTCAGTGCGCTCACAATTTGCAGATTGCCAAGGCAGTTTGTCATCAGATAGGCCTTCCCCTGCACCTGACAAGTGCATAGGTCCAAACTGACTGTCTTAAGTATTGAGGTGGACTGTGTCCACCACATAGCACGTCTCCCTAGTAATACACAATGCAAGTTGCTTGCTCTTAAGGACATGGTTCAGTCCAGGCTCACATGCCACTGGCGTAAACTGGAGTGACTTGTTGGTCATTTGCACCATGCAGTCAAGGTGGTGGTGACTGGGCGAACCTCCCTCCACTGTATGACTGACTTATTGTGCTGCTTCTGCCACAAAAACCAACCAATCTGCCTCAACAGGGAATTCCGTTTGGACCTTGATTGTTGGCAGCATTTTCCGTCTTCCTGGAACGGTATGGGATTTTCTCTATTTCCTGGCAGTCTGCATTGCTGATCTTGAAATCTCCTCTGATGCCATGGGCTCCCTTGGCTTTGGTGCCCACTTCTGGGGCCTGTGGTTTCATGGCTCACGAGCTTCTTTCCAAGCCTTCAAGTCAGTTGCCCAGAAGAAGCTCTCTCCAGTAGTTATTACTGCCCACCTGTGGGATTCATTCTGTTCCAAGATGCACACGCTTTTTGGCTTCGACAATCTGGCAGTTGTGTTCATTCTGACGTGTAGAACATGTAAGGTTCCTGTTGTGATGCATCTTCTCCCTGATTTTCTCTCATGCACCGCTTGATAGAATTTTTTCCTTTTCTACTGCCCATGTTCCGGGCATTTGAAATCTCTGTGGCTGACGCCACTTCTCGTTTCCCATGACAGGACTTCCAGCATCTGGTCTCAAAGGCTCAAGCAGCCCCTTGCCCAGTTCCTCAGCTTCTACTGGACAGAAAAATTCTTCATCGTTACAAGAAAGGTTTCATTTCTTCCTTGCCCATGGCTTAACAGTAGCTGAATCTACCCACAGGTCTTACAGCTCTGGTCAGAAACGCCATCATGAAGTTTGTTGTCTAGCTGCTAAACCCCATCCCAAGGCTCCTCTTGCCCTGTCAACGAATGGACCCTTTGTCTGTTTGTGTCTTCTGTTGTTGACTCTATTCAGCATTCTTCAATCAAACTTTATCTACTGGCGGTTCATTCTCTCCACATGTCACAGGATTTTCCTGACCCTTCGCTCAATTTTCTCCGTCTCCAAAAAGTCTTGAAAGGTATCAAGGCTTTTGGGCCGCCTCTCTCCTTCCTCCTACTGACCTCATTATTATGCCAGTCATCCACCAGTTGTTGGATTTCACTTCTTTTGATCACTGTATGTTTTGGATAGCTTCCACCTAACTCTAATCCTAACCGTAACTCCTTCCATGCAGGGTGCTTCATCCACATTCGTTGCCGGCGACCCCCTTTGTGTGCACTTCAGGCAATGTTTGCATATCTTGCATAGAGTGGTGCCCCTGCTGGTCCTCTGTTTCTCCTTCAGACTGGTCAAACACTTTTGCATACTGTCCTCACCCACTGGCTCTGGCAGATACTTCTTTGTGCTGGCATCACAGGCAACTTTTTCAGTCACAGCTTTGGTTAAAGTTTTACTAGGTGGCCTGACCTTCATCCAACCCTGTTCATCTGAGCTTGGTGCCCTCGTGGTTGAAGTTGTTGGAGTTGTCAGTTACCTGGGGGTCAGTTACCTGGAGGCAGTTAGGTTTGGTGGCCGCTTGCCAGGTTGTCATGGATGCCTCTTTCTTTCTCAACAGACTTCTTCCCGGCCCCGACCAACCTGTATGGAATCAGCTCCAAAGCTCATCTATTGTTGACAAGTTTTAAAATTTTAAAATGTAAAACTTTAGGCAAAGTTAAACTTGAGACAATCCTACTCAGGCGCCCCTTCCTGGACTGGTTAGAGGGTGGCCCTGGAATCCTTGCAGTGGAATTTGCTTTTGCTTGCTGGCTGGCCTGTCTACACAGCCATTTTTGCTTGCGAATTATGCTTTCCTCGCACTTCCTCCCTTCTTAGTAAGTATGTGGTTGGTAAGTACTCCACTGATTGCTTCAGTGTAACAATGCCTTTTTGGTGGTGGCCGCTTGCAGGGATACCATTGATACCTCCTTCCTCTTCGATAGATTTCTTCCCGTCTCCACCAACCTGTAAGGACCAGCTCACAAGGTCATCTATTGTTGATGAGTTTTAAATGGAAACTCAACGATATGCATTGCCTGGTTGACTGAAGAGGCTCTAAGTAAGTCTATATTCCTCATGAAGTTCTTAAAGCTCAGGATCGAAGAAACTGACTACAGTTCTTTTCCCTTTATTTTTGAGAGGGTTTCAACCTGTTAGACTGCTGCTGGTCTGCGGGCTCTTCAATCTCACGAGCTATGCACCTCAAAAGTGTCAAATGCAACTATAGATGTTTCAAGGTGTAATGTGTGACCTTGGGAAATATGATAGGTTGACTGCTGGGCTTCCAGTGAAAGGACAACTGGACAATCCTAGGCCTAGGCAGGATTCGAACCTATGACCTCCAGTAGGATGCTCTACCCATTGCTCTTGAAAATAGAGTTGGAAAATTTGAGGCATACGACATTGCAGAGTCCACACATCCGCGGGACACATTGTCTGTTCAGAGATCCCTGAAAAAAAGCAAGACTAGAAAACCTGCAGTGCAGTGGGGTACTTATTTGTCCCAATCATGAGACTACATTCCCACCCATTTAGTTTACCTTAGTTCACTTTTGAAGTTTAAAATCTGACAAAATGATGTCCTTACTGTAAAGTCTCATCAACAGCCTTTTGATTGGTGGCATCAAACCCCATTATAAGGGGTGCTATGGTGGTATCAATTCTTTGAATAACCTCATCAATATCAAGTCTTTTAGCCACACCATCTGACTCTCCTGCACTGCTGTCGACTGTGGCATCTGCACCTTTTTGTTGTCTCAGTTGATCTGGTGTCTTTAATTTTAAATCTGGAGTTTTGACCTTCGCAGGCGGTGACTCTATAGGTGGACTGGAATCCACTGGGGAGACAATACTCGCTACATGCTGCAAAATGAATCCTATATCTTAGTTTACTTGATAAACTCTTTTCCTCCTGAGAGTGACACTAAAGAATTTACTGTGTCTAATGCGAGTGGATTTTACTCGTCAGTGGGAGCCAGCCATGTCAGGGGTGAATAGGTTAATAAACAATAGCCATTTTCACGGTTAGTTTTTCTCATTTGCATTACAATGTAATCTAACATGGATGCGAGGCACTTTCGGGTTAAAACTACAAAATAGCCTGAAATTGTCTCACATACATGCTAGATTGTATTGTAATGCAAATGAGAAAAACTAACCATGAAAAGGGCTATTACCGGTAATCACACTGAGTCACCAATGGAAAACAAAAATCTTTTAAAATTCATTTTCTGGGGTTAACATTTCACCATCCCCTTCAATATAACTGCGAGAATGCACTATTAAGACAATTTCATTCCTAGCAGTAAAGTGAAGCAATGGTCACATGAACATAGTCGATGACCAACCACCAATGAAGCTCCTGCAGCTTAGTGGTAGAGCACCCAAATTAGTAGTTAGAACTTGTAGGTTCAAGTCCCGCAAAGGGGCGCTCTGATTTTGTCCGGGCATCCAGGAGTCATCATTGAAAAAAAGAATACATTTCTTCACAATTAGCCTCTCACGCAAACGTTCATAGGGGTTCAACACTCCTCCTCCCCTCCCCCCTCCCCCACTAAAATTGGCTGAAATGAAAAACCACTTCAGTTTGTGGATTACAGACCAATCGGAGGCCGTTTTCCAGTTTTGGGTAAACTCGGTGTCTTGTATGGCATTCTTTTGCAGCATGTGATTGGCTATGCACAACACAATTAGTCGATGCTGATTGGTTTTTTTTTTAAATAGAGGGCAAACAACTGTTGAATGGAAGTGGTTTTTTGTTTCAGAAGATGTTCGTGGGGGAGAAACGTGTGAGAAAGCCCCAAGAACGTCTGCGTGGGAGGCTACTTCACAATTTATATTGTCGTCATCATCATCATCATCAACACCATCAGTAACTTTATTTGGAGAGTAATACTGGCTCTTGTTTGACCAATGACCAAGCAGGTAGGAGGTACCCATGTCTGGGTCTTAATACATGTACTTGATTTGATGACACAAACTACTTTTCGCTCTCGTTTTTAAATCTAATTTCTGCTCTGCAAAGCCCTTGTGATGCCAAATGATAAACAGACCCAAGGAAAAAAACTAATTTCAAGAGTCAAGCACTGTCTTGTCAGTCTTGGACAAATAAGATACATTTTCCCCTTAGAAGAAAAAATAACTACCTTGGATAGTCCATTGACAGTGCAATGAAAGTTGACTTCAAAACTTGGAAATCCTCGGCTACCAAGAATTTCTGATGCTGAAACCTAAAAACAATAATGATTACGTGTATGTATCACAATAGACACATGTTTCATTATTAATAAACAAAACTGTTTGGAGGATGACAGTGACAGGACTAATTTTCATGTACTGAATATTCATGTCTCTCAAGCCACAATGAACACTACGCTGTCAAAAAGTAACTCAATCAGGAATAAGGAATACTTTAATGAAATGATTTTATTTGGCAGCACCTGAGGAACCTTCAAGGCCAAAAGACTGCAAAAAGATAAGATATAAGAAGCATTCTCTGTCATGAAATACATAAGGGAAACAAACAGAGTGAAAGCCGTTTTTTCTCTTTCTGAGATCAATTAAAAAAATTGTAAATTAATCACAATAAAGAAATTTGAAAGCTGGCATTTCCAACATTAGCCCTTCGTTACAGACTGAGCGAATTGATGAAGTGCTAACACTCCAAATGTCAGCTTTGAAATTTCTTTATGGCGCTGTGTTTCACTTGCCCGTCACAGCACTACAGTTTCTTAAGAAGCACATGAAATTGCATAAACATGACAGTGACAGGACTAATTTTCATGTACTGAATATTCATGTCTCTCAAGCCACAATGAACACTATGCTGTCAAAAAGTAACTCAATCAGGAATAAGGAATACTTTAATGAAATGATTTTATTTGGCAGCACCTGAGGAACCTTCAAGGCCAAAAGACTGCAAACAGATAAGATATAAGAAGCATTCTCTGTCATGAAATACATAAGGGAAACAAACAGAGTGAAAGCCGTTTTTTCTCTTTCTGAGATCAATTAAAAAAATTGTAAATTAATCACAATAAAGAAATTTGAAAGCTGGCATTTCCAACATAAGCCCTTCGTTACAGACTGAGCAAATTGATGAAGTGCTAACACTCCAAATGTCAGCTTTGAAATTTCTTTATGGCGATGTGTTTCACTTGCCCGTCACAGCACTACAGTTTCTTAAGAAGCACATGAAATTGCATAAACATTCTCTACCCAGAAGGGATTATGACATTCAGATTCTTCACCCCTGAGAAGCAGGAAACTAATGTGGGAACTGCACCATTGAACTAGGTTGGGGTGTCATTCTCTACCCTGTACAACATATCCAATGCAATATGCTGTACAATCTGTACTCTTATCTCAAAGTGTATTGTATTTGTATTCTTCCTTATCAAAAATACCTTGCATATAGTGGGTGTCTTTGAATGATTTCCAAAGTACTCTGCCTAACAACAAAATTGGCACACTTGTAATTTGCGCAGTTACATATAACAAATTAGGGACTGTCATTTGCATCAGAATTACTCATATTTATAACAATTATTGATAATAAAATATCACAACAAATAACAAAGTGTAAAAACTTTTTGGAACATTCCATTTTTTATCTATACCATCCCCAAAAGTTTCTGAAACTAGGAGTTTGGGTATTTTCCACCACAGAAGCTGAAAAAATTTTAACCTTTTGAAAAGTCTTTCAAAATATTTTTTTCAGAGAGTGCTAACAACAAATGGGCGGCAGGGATTTCTGCCATAATTTCATGGCAAGGAGATGCAACATAAACTTTTAAATGTACTGTTTAAAGCAGGAGTGTTTTATTGAGTTTTAAACTATGATTGAGGTGAAGCTGAGTGGTTTTAGACTTGATAAAACACAACCTGTGAGTTGATTGAATGCCTTCAAAAAAATTGAAAGAACAGACAAAGTGTGTCCCTGGAGTCCGAACAAAGGTTCAAATTCACAGGAAAAAATAATAGATTCCCATTTTTGGATATTTTAGGGTATTTTGAAGAATACCAACAAAAATCCCAAATTTGGAAGAGTGAGACAAGTCCCAGTCAGGGAACTTGGTTGGGAATTCCCTGGTTGGGACTTGTCTCACTTTGCCAAATTTGGGATTTTTATTGGTATTCTTCAAAATACCCTAAAATATCCAAAAATGGGAATCTGTTATTTTTTCCTGTGATTGTGGTAGGAGAAGATTAACATTACGAGAAAAACAAGAAGAAACAAGCAATGCCTTATTAGTGTGCTTTACATAAAAAATTACAACGAGGAGTGTTTTATCAGTTTTTAAAACTCATGTACATGAGTTTTTACTTGTGACGTGATGGGCCATTTCACTCATGTATTATTAATGAGTTTTCAATGAGTGTTTCAATGTACCAAGTGCGTACAATATCTACAGTAACTACCCCCTGAAGTAATAACCTCGCGGAGGCAAGAAAGACAAAAGAAAGATGCACACCCTTAAAACACCACATTCACCTAAAAGGAGTGCAAACATTGCACAAGTTCGATCAACATTTTAAACAATCGAGCAAGTAAAATGTAGCTAGTGATTCACTACACGGTTGCAGGAGCCCCAAAAGTTGACTAGGCAATAATACGTAAAGAGTTTTCTCAGCTTACAAATATAGGAGATTACTACAGATACAAGCCGGTATTAAGTTAACACTTCAAGTCACCCTGCGATCACGTTCGGCGTAATGAGAAGTATGGCAAATCATATTACCTACCATGTATCCAAATATATCACTTGGTTTTTCCTTAAACATCTTATTAAGAAGCTGCTCAATTTGTTTTGGCACTTCATTATTGGTAAAATAGGCCACAGCTTGGCGTTTCTCATCCAGACTGTATGCCCCGTTTTTTACCGCCATCTTGAATCACCGAGGCAACCAGATTTGTTTACACAGTCTCGCTTTCATGCACTGCTCGTCCCAAGCTCATCTGTGACAAAATGAGTTGAGATTCAGTTTCAAACTACATCTAAATAAAAATAAATAAATAAATAAAGAAGTAAATAAAATACTCACCACCGCCGAAGACATTTATTGTCATCTTGATTTTATGTCATCATTACTTCCCTCTAGCTACATATTTCATTGCGTATCTTCATTTGCTAAATCACCCCTTCGTTATATATCTCGAACAGATTCAGTTTTTGGAAAATTAAATGCATATATTTTTTTAATCAGTGATACTTTTGAGGTTTCTCTCAGTCTTTCAATAAATCAAAAGATGATCTTTCAATGCTGTGCAGTCATCTAGAAGAATTAGCACCGAGAAAAACAGAGTTGTTCTGTCGTAGATTACAGATTGGTTTAACGGGAGCAGCCGAAGTCAGATACTTCAAGCCAGCGTTCGGTTCCTATTAATTTAATACACCGACAAAGGATAAGCGAAATTTGAACACTTTTGGGTGAAACGATTTTTTAAGAAACGAAGCATAACGACTGATACAGTTGATTGGTTCAGGAGATTTGATAGTATGGGGGAGTTCGTTAATTGAAGTTTTCAACAAATTTAATAACCAGTGGAGTGTAAATTAAACTACTGAAAGAAAAAAGAAAATCTCATTTAGGAAAGATTTTTTCAGAAGGAAATCGTCGAGCAAACATTACCTCAGCATTAACCTAGACTAGGAAATATGGGAAGAAAATAGGTCCGAGTCTGACAATGATATGACCACCCCCAGTTAACTAGGACCACAGATGCCAGTTTCGCGAGCCCTTGACGAGCAAACAACCAACTCCTTTCAAGAAATTAAAATTTCGAAATTTTTTGAGAGAATGTACTCGCCAAGAAAATCAGTTGCATTCGATTCAACCACAGAGAACAGAAATTTAATTTTTGTCCCAGAAAAAAGAACTACACTAACTCATTCCCACCGTACGATTTTATTTACGCAATTTTTTAGCAAAAGCCAAAAATTTTAAGCTTAAGTTTGACTGAAGAAGTAAAATTCGAATTAGCAGTATTGTAAGCTTTTTTCGTGAATTAAAGCTACCGTGATTTTAAAGGTAAGGTTACCTAACTAATTTTTTTTTTTTTGTGAAAAGAAACACAACAGAAATGCATTTTATTTCTCAAAAGAAGAATCCAGAAAGAATCGAAATTCAGTAGCAGCGAACTCAAAACTCCACGACCGAGAATATTGGAAGTATCTATTGAAAAAGACAACGGGAAACCCGTTTTATTTTGGGGCAATAATGGATGACACAGTACCTGGCTATTCCAGGGAAATAAGAGAATTTGACTTTTGGTTGTTTGCCTTTTTATCCGTCAAAAAAAAAATAATTTCAAGAACACATTTGCAAAATGCCGTGAAGCGACAGAGATATAAAAAAATATTAGGCAATCTCTGCATGATTACGAGGTATCACTCGTTACGGTATCGATGGAATGCAAAATTATCTGTGATCACATCTTCGAAGGAAGTCTTAATGGCAAGTGACCGCAAGTTTAACTCCCCTGCATCATGCAAGTTGATTCTGAATACTTGATTCCTGTGTGGGTGGAAACATAGCATCCAAAAAAATGTTTGAAGCAAGTTGTTAACAATCTTCACTTTGGCATGGGAACTACAGTCAGCCACATTCCTTTTAACGGAGAACCTAGACCAACTAAGCGAAAAGTCAATGTTAAAACCATTTCTGGGCGTCTCATGTATTCTCCCTACCTAATAACTGAAGGATATTTGTTTCCAACGTAATTGCAGTGATACACTTATAATGGTGTATTCTTTCATTGACGACTTATCTAGGAGTGGTGAAATTCTTTGCCTTCGGACTGAAATACACATTTTCTGGTACTTTTTATTTGTGTTTCTATCGTACATATTCTCGAACAGCATTTACCAACTATGGAAGTGTGATTACAACGAGAATACATTCACAAGGACGCTATGCTAGGAGAGGTTACAAAGGGAGAACTTGGCTAATTAAGGGATCATCTATTTACCTGGTGAGTACTGCTTGATGTCTCAATTGACAGTTAAGCAAATCATTTATTCTAACTGGGCAGTTCAATTCGCAGGTTGGAACTTACAAACGTTATTGGTGATAACTTATCATATTACTTACTGTATTGATAGGCAGTTTTCAGAGAGCCATAACTGGCCAAGTGAAGTAATTGCAGAAGTAGCGACAGTCTGGCAAAAACATGCCCCCTCAGAAGCTATTTCCACCTTTACTCGGTAAGAGAATAAAGATCTAGGTGGCCAAATTCTCAAAACAATTTCTCAGAAATCTCACAATTGATATCAAACGCCCATTTCTGCGGTATTGAGCCATTTGAAATCTCTGCTGAGGACGAAAGCATTAGTGAGCTTCTTCCGTCATTCCACCTTCACAAGAACAGTCTCTTTTAAGTTCAACTGCTAGCCAAATTTGAGAGATCACTTTTGACAAGGACATCTCTATCTTTTGGACTACTCAAATGATTTGATCCTCGGGAAAGCTTAACTGGTAGTTTTGTCGTCGGCGTGTTTTCCACTCAGTTGTTAATCAGCATTTCAAAACTCTCAGCTAGTCTGATGTCATGAGGCTTTGACATGCTTTTTTACACTAGCGCAAATCTAAACCAATGCAGCACCCAAATTAACAACGATGATTCTCTATTCAGTTCTCCATGATATGCATTTTGTTGTTCCTTTTCTTCGTAACGAGCTACCAGGAAAAGATCGAGACAATTTCGAGGCATCGATGCTATGGTGAAAGGCAACATTGGTCATAGTTTCTGCGTCAGTCTATTTCTTGTTAAAGAGTAGTCCGAACGAAAAAAACTTAGCTCCTTATGGTACCTGTGATCTTGTTACTGGAGTGGACCGTTTCCCGTATGGCTTTTGATTGCCTTGCAAAAACGTTAGAACGCTCTGGTGGTATGCTTGTTTATGGACAAAAAAAAATTACAGAATGAAAATTTCCACGCTCTTTAAACACCTTGGAGTTAAAGTAACTTGTCAAGAAACAAAAACTGAGTGACTTACAGGCCAATCGGGTAGGGTATGATTTCCTCCTCGCTTCTCGAGGACAACTGAATTGATGAGGTAACTGATAGCGTAACCCAAAGGAATGGCATACGTCGTTCTAAGAACAATATCTTGCCAATCTCCGGTTATTCAAAGAGGCAAACAAAAGGCGAGATTAGCGCACGAAACTACAAAAATGTAAAAATGTCCATTCACTGAGAGAAAGAACTGAAGCGTCACTCTAACATCTTAACAAAGCAATTCATCTAACAGATCAATCTTCTTAGATAGCAAGTAAGTCATTTACCCAACTCAGCCAATGTACAATCAATCAATAAATCAATCAATCAATCAATCAATCAATCAGTCAGTCAGTCAGTCAGTCAGTCAGTCAATCAGTAGTCAGTCAGTAAGCCAGGCAGTCAGTCAGTCATTCAGTCAGTCAGTCATTCAGGCAGCCATTCACTTTATCCATCCATCTATCCAAGCATCCATCCATCTTTCAATCAAGTCCTATCCATTCATCCAGCTCATCAATAAATCCATCCACTCACTCATGCATGCATCCACCCTTTCCATCTATTCAGTATCATAAATTCCTCCATCAATCCATCCATCTGGCTATCCAGCTAGCCCCATCAATGTATCCATCCATCATCAATTGATCCAGCATTCCAATTCCATTCATTCATCCATCCATCCATCCATGCATCCAATCTCATTCATCAATGCATCCAGCTATCCATTCAGCTATCAAACAATCAATTCCAGGAATGTACCAATCAGTCCATCAATCATTCGACGTCAGCCAATCAATGCATCGCTCAACCAATTACCTTATTAATCATAACCATTACAATTTTCTCAAATTTGATTGGTGGATTAACTACTTTATGTTTCACTAATTATTGTGAAGGGTTGAAATGGGACAGTGAAATTGGACAGTTGGCTGTAATCGGACACCTGTAATCGGACAGTTACATCAGCCAATCATATTACGTGCACTCAGCTTAATCCACCAATCACAAAATTTATCACAATAACCATAGCAACAACAACCTACCCTACCAAACTGGGGATTTTTCAAAATGGACGAATTGGTAACATTAGACAGTGAAAAAGGAATGCAGTTGTTTCCTCGGAAATAGTAATGGTTATGATTAATTGGTTACAGGACTTCATGTCGTCCAATTCCGTCTATAATCATACTCCAAATTAGACTCCACTCAGTTTTATTACCATTATGAATGAGCCAGCCAACTTGACACCAACCAAACCATGCAATCAGCGCAATGATCAATTACCAAAGCAAATCAATAGAGCAACTGAATCAGATCAACCAAACAGCACACAACACCGATTAACCAACCCACTAACCAATACATCAGCAAGTAAACCTAAACGAAAAACTCGACTAATCATCTCACATTACTTTTCAGCCATTCAATCAGCGGCAATTTGTCAATCAAGCAATCAAGCAATCGATCAATGCACTCAACCAATAACCAACCCAAGAAATCAATGAACTGGCTAACTCGAGCAATCAAAAGAATACAATCAATCATCAATCCAACCAAATTACCAACCAATTAATCAATCAGTCAAGAAGAAAGTCGAAGAAAGCAGTTTACTTTCATATTCCCAACCAATCAACTCGCCTTCTTATAAACCAATCATCCATTCAGAGGCCATTAAAGTTGAAGATACCTTGGTCGAACAAATCTAGCCAACCATCCCAAAGAATAGGTCACTTGGGCTAGTAAGCAACCAATCAGCCAAAGCAATGAAGACTGGCCAACCAAACTACCAATGATGTCAATTTTATGCCAGTCAAGGAATCGAGCAAATCCAAGAGGCAAGTATATACAACCTAGCAAGTATATACAACCTAGTCACTCTACCTACCTACCTCAAAAGTATTTACAAACCACCTGATCTTTCTGTCTTCTTACGTAACAAAGCTATGGACCAACCAATAGATTCCTGCGATGACTGACTGGCCTGCTAATTAACAAACAGCTTGAGAATGACTGGCCAACTAAGTGATGACTTTCAGACCGAATGATCACTGAATTAATATTTTTACTCCTTTATAAACTGTCTGAAAATTTAACATGTTGAATGGACAATCTTCACCAAGGAAAATCTTAATGAAAGCAGTTAAACTTGATGAAAAAGTAAGGGAATAAAACCAAAAACAGCCGGCTAATCTGTCAAGATGTGTTTTCACAGATTTTAACAGGTTGCCAGTCATGATAATCATGTGGCTGAAAAAACTACTTTGATATTAATGGAATAATACATAACTGTTTAGTTCTCGACTCACAAAGTCAAGAGTAACACACATGTTCTTCATCAGAGGTCAACCTGCCACCTCTATTGAAAACATACCGTTTTTATTATGCATTATTTCCTCCGCCTTGTGTAATTCGGTTATGAACAATATTCTTTTCTAAATTAAAATATTGTATAAAAAGTGAAGGAAAGGAGGGTGGAAAATCAGAGAGCTTTTATCTGCCGGAAGAAAGCTTGAAGAATCAGTACGAAGGTTAAAAGCCGTTTTCCAACCACTTCGAATGGGCTTTTTCTTATGAAAATTGGCTGGGTGCTCCTTTAATAAAAAAAAGAAGAAAAAAAAAAAAAACAAAACAAAACAAAACACTGTGCCAACACTCAAAAAGAGCAATCTGTTTAGCAAATTCAGCCTCCTATTACTTTTCCAAGCATAAAATTGCAAACCTTAAATCAGCTGAATGAAATTGGTAAAGGAAACGATGTTTTAATCTGTACTTGTTTGTTTTTATCGAGGCTCGTTGAAAGGAGAATACTGTGGGTGTATTGGAGGGAACAGAACATCCGCTTGCCTGGTCACTCAATACGTTTTTTTTTAAATTTAGCCTGGTGTCCATGGTATAGATAGCTTAAACAATCATTTGCAGTAAGATCAGTTTAGTACAATTTAGATTTCGTAGACGTAATGGTAAATCGATTAAAACGAGGACCTTTTCAGGAAAACATGCTATAACATACTTAACTTCCAACATTTGAACTTTTACAATGGATTCCAAAGGAACAAACTGTAATGCTGTTTCACCGTTCCTAAATTTTTTTATATCTTGACACGTACAATTTGATTGCGAACTGCAATGAAATTACGCTGTAAGGAACAAGAGACTAAAATGCTTGGAATTACCATTCGTCATCGTTTACTCGTTAGTAATCAATGAGGCGTTGATTCTTGGAAAAGGGTCGTTTGATACACGCATGCGCAAGCATTAAGGCGTCATGAATTGAAATCTTCAAAACACAGGCTTTAAAAGAACAAGTTTTAGAGGAATAAAATACTGTTCCAATTATAAATCAGGTAAATTTCAGTAACATTATTATAACAGTGTTCCAAAAGGAATATCGTTTAGACGCAGGTGAAGCAGACCATAAAATTCTTGGAAACTCTTTCACTTGATTGCTTTCTTACTTGTTCTAAAGTTTCTCACTGAGATTCCACGTAGTTCTTTTTGACAAGTGTCTACTTTAAATGTAGTCGGAAACATTTCAAGCTTTTAGAAAATTCTGTTTTGCAAATCGAACTAAAACTTAATTCAATTTGAGGACAATCTTAATTGCGTGAATACCAAAGTGCTAGACGATGTTTTGTGCCAGGCCAACTGTAATTCCAAATTGCGTTTTGCAAATAACGAATTCTTTGCAGTCAGAGTCCAGGAAGTATGTCAATTTAGGAACGCGGGTCCTATTAACATTTCAATTTAACATTCTTGTAAACGCTGTTAAGAAGTCTATGAATACTTTATTTTCCCGTTTGCTTTTAATTTTTACCAGTGGTGTCGCCGGGTACGGAGATCGGCCACTAACATGGATCGTTTCAGTAATGCCACTCCTTCAATGTTCCTTTTCAAAGTTAGCTTTCAAAATGAGACTTTTCTGAAGTTTGAAGCAACACATTGAGACGGAGGTTTGAAATTCTCAAGAAACTGAATTAATTATAGAAAGAATTTCTCTAAACGTTCTTGGATTGCGTGAATGTCTATCAAGCCAAATTTTGGTGTTAGTATAGATTTATATCTCGTACTCACGTAAACGACCTCCAGAGCTTAGAACAAGACAGTATTTCTTCTCTCTAATCCAAAAATCCTCGGCTTTCTTTATTTAAAGTCAAACATTTAGAAGAGGTCGCCTGAATTTCAGTTGCGAGTCTCTAAGGAGTAGGCGACCATAAGTCAGGATGTGTGAGACGCAAATTATTTTGGACAGCAGCCTTGTATTCCGTTATTACAAAGGAAAACTACAAGTAACTTACCGTGGAAACCCTGAACGTAACAAGGGGAGAAACTCTACATTTGTGAACGAGAAATCACTGAGAATGCTTCAAACAGAGTACCATATCCTGGTGTCATCACCATCAGTGGAGCCGGCTTGGTGAAAGCCGGTGGATATTTATGTCGGACACCGGACGCAGTAACAAACGAGAGCTGTGGCCTTCAAAACCAAGCAAGGACCTCATGGCGACAACAAGTCACTATTATTATTAATATAACAAGGGAAGACTCGAACTGAAACTACTCTTTGTCGAATAAAATCCCCAAGACAACTATTCGACCAATCTGAAGACAATTATTGTTTTCTTTTAATTGCTCAGGTGTTTATCAGAGGAATTATATTTTCAACTCGCGCAGAATTGATAACCACAAAATGTGACGCAATTATGGACCAATGGGAGCGCGCATATGTGTGTATCGAGCCCCGGTTATTCAAAGCCCAGTTCGACTTATCCTCGGTTGGTGAGGTCTTTAAAAGCCTCAATTTGCCATCCAAATAACATTAGAAACAATAACAGACAAGTAAAATATTTTTAAACATTTAACAAGTGTGCAGTTTTAAATCTCTAGATTTTTCAGATTATTGTGGCTAAAAATCTTGCATTCATTACTCTATCGCGTATCCTAAGGCTGTGTAATGAGGCGTTCATTCCAAGAAAAAGTTACGCCTCAAATGTTTCCTATCAAGTGGGTACCTCGCGCATACGAGTAAACTCTCCTGGGGGAATCTTATTCTTTTGTTCGAACAAGAAAAATTGTTTTTTCGGGGGGAAATTGTCTGGAGATAATTATGTCGGAATACATGCCATACACATAATTTTAATTGCTGTTGTCATGGTAACAAACTGGACCTATCGCGTTCAAAATCGAAGATTTCGAAAGAATGTTAAAATTAGGTTTGATTTCTCTCAATCAGCTGCTCATTTCGAAACTAAAAAGATCTGAATGTTGTTGTGACTGTAAGGCCAAACCGGGAAACGGCACCCGGTAGAAATGTACAACCTAAAGAATTCAATGGATTTCGACAGTGCACTCGTCGTATCTTGCAATATCAGAAATCCAAGCACGCTTTTCAAAAAACATGTGTTTTGGTGTGGAACCTTGTTAACTAGTTTTCATTCACTGATAGTTAGTCATCGTCTTTTCTGATGCAAACCTCATCCGGTTCCCATCTTTCAACTCCGTCTCTTTTAACAGACTCTCAGGGGAAGTGCGTGCAAGACGGAATTTTAACAACTCATGAAAGAGATGTAATTTGTAATCCTTCTGTTTTTTTGCGATGTAAAAAATACAGCATAGCAAGGATCCAAAAAGAATAATCTCTCCCATGTGGTGCACAAATTATGCAATGACACGACGAGAAAAAACATCTTATTGGATACTAGTGGGTTCAGTGCCAAACCCCTTGTCAGATTTTGTCTCTTCCCTTGCTTGGACCAATTAATATTCCTGTATTGGGAATGACGCTTACACGGATTTCCAAAGACTTACAGCTTTGCAGAAGTAGTAGTAGTAGTACTAGTCGCCTGAGTAGTAGTAGTAGTAAGGCTTTATTTAAACACGGAAAATCATCAGTTTAAGCTTTACAAGTTAAAAACGAAAACTATATACAACTGCTTTGCATGATTGTCGTGTGGGAATCCGATATGCTGGATACCTTCTTCAAGTTTCGCTTAAACTGATCAACAGATCCAACATTCTTTAAGCTACTGGGCAAGTTATTCCATAATGTGGCCCCGCTATGATAGGAGAAGCTTCGCTTTAAATAATTAGTTCTCGGTTTTGACGAAGCCAGTTTTCCCTCAGAGTTTCTCAGGTTGTAATTAGAGTAATACTGAGTGAAAAGACGAAGATAATCTGGGGCATGTGCATTCATTGTCTTATACATCATTAAGGACCAAATGACCCTTTGATGGTTAAATCTGTTGTTATCCAGTGCCACGTAGTAAAATTACCTTTTTCGCGAAAGAAATGTACATAATTGAAGTGCGGGCTATAGAAGACAGAGAGATATGATCCCCTCATTTATCTGGACTATTCAAGCAATTGTCTCTTCTAGACTAAAAGACTCAGTTGGGTCTGACGGGATTCGAACCCACGCGATGCCGATGCAATTCAATGCTTTACCAACTGAGCTATGAAGCCACACAGTTGGGAACTGGTCAATTTGTTCAGCTCATGTGAATGTTCAATTCCTGTGAAAGGACTCGATGAAAGAAATGAATGACGTCACTCAGTTTTCATCTCGTTGGTTAACGTCTTTTTATACCCATCCATGAAAACATAATATCATCTTAAAGTCTTCTTTTCTACTGCACAAGATAGACAAGATATTAAAGGCCTTATTTCGATGCCATTAGGGTACGAAAATAAAATAAAACAAGGACAAAACCTTGCTAACGATAGCGTTACCTTAACCGATGATTCTTTAAGGTTCATTATCAACGCTAGTTTTTACGGAAGCTTTTCGGCTTACGCAAGTTGGAAAATAATGACCAGAATTGCTACTATTTATTGTGTCTTTTATGGCAGACGACCGAAACAGACAGAGTTTCAACTTAAAATCTGACGTTTTAAATTGGACTTTCTAATTGTAAGTTCTAAAAATCGCTCGGATCGATGGAATTTGATTCTCAAAAATTGGTGATGGTAGGAGTAATTGTTCGAATATTAAGGTGTTCATGCTTAACGTTAAAGATTTCGATTGGCGAATTTTGACCAAACTCGCGTTGTCCCATTTACATGATTTATAATATTTATAACTGTAATAGGGCACGATTCTCCCGTTCATTTTAATTGACTGGAGCAATCGTTTCAGGAATGCGAGGTTCGTCTCGTAGGAGTCTCAGTTTGTTATTCAGTGAACTGTATCAGACCTATTTGTTTGGAGACAATTTTATTGATCTTCGTTAGTTTGGGTTACCATTTAGAGGATCTTTGATATTAACAGGATATGAAAAGGCTAAGCCTGAACAATAAGGATTTATTTTCAGGTTATCTCAAGCATTACTTGCAGAGATTAATTAAAAAGGAAAAAAAGAACATGCGCACATCCACAAATGTCATCATAAAATGTCCCCGTGCGGTCGTAACCCAATGAATGACTAAAAGGAAAGAGGAAACAACATCGTTGGTCTTATCACTTAACTTCAAAAACTGAAAAATGCTCATAGAAAAATAATAACTTACTGTATACAACCACTGTTTTGTGCTACATCATTGCCCGCAGGCTTTTTCCAAAAGTAGACGAAAGTTATTTGCGACAGAGAAACAAAATTGTGACGCGATACGCGTTTCATTTTCTTTTGAGGGAGTTCAAGCAATTTAGATGAATAAATCGTACGTGTCGCCCATTGTTTGGAAATGTTATAAGCAGTCACGAGATCGAAAGCTAGGAATTTCTGGTAACAGCATAGAAACGGACGAAACGTTATGGCTTAATTTTTTCGACGTCTTGACAGCGTTGTCGAAAACGTCGGAAAGGTCGCTCACAAATTTAGTGTGATTCTCAACAATAAGCAGTCTTGTCCAAAATTAAATTCGCTTTTTAATTGTTCATTTGCCTTCTGTGAAGCGCACTTCAGATGTTTGAAAATATCTTTGTAGGTTTCGAATCGATTTTTCCGGAACGAATGTTCGAGCGATCAGTTACCTACTTCAGTTTTGAGATCATATAGGATTACACTGTGATAATTGAAACAAAAACCCCCGTAATTATCGTGTTTAAACTGGATGAAATCGCCACTAACGGTGGAAATCGACGAGGAGCTAGCGCGCATGCGCACAGTCTATTTGCTTATGGTCTGATTACGGTCTTGGTTTCTCGGGCACAGTTGCGCATTTCACTGATTCTTAAAACCCAACAGTAATCCCACAAGTTTTCTAAACTAAGGCGCCTTAAAGCCGAGCTACAAAAGGCTTGGTGATTCTTTTAGATGTAACGAATTTCTTAGATCATTGTACATATGGATAAAAGGTGGCCGGCTCTAGGAAGACGTTTGTTCATCCGCTGAGTTACTTGTATCTCCAGACCTATTAAGACACTGATTCCTTCGCCAATTTTAAGTTCTTTTCCTTGTGTTTACTTAAGTAGTTTCATTTCTGTATTTGCTTTTAAAGAACAATGTTACCGGTAATGCAAGTGATTTTTCGCGTTCATGAATTAAATACCGTCAGTGTTGACCAGTTTTTAAACGGTCACAGTGTTGTGTTTTTAATAAAACGATTAGCAACAAGATAATAGCCAAAATTGCTTATAGCATGATAACTTCATTGCTGGACAAATACCAGAAAAGGGTACATAAAGATCCTCCGTAAAATATACAACTACTTTCAAATGCCTCGTCGACGACAAAACGGGAGTCGAAGCCATCTTACTAATCCTTCATTATTGCAAGTATAATTGAATATATGACGAAATTTATAACACAGCTACTAGAAATTTCAAGGCAAAATTTAGCGTTACAAAATTATTCAGTTTTGGAGTGAGTTCAGAATGTTGTAGTTATATAAGTGTGTATTTTGTGGGCCAAATTGGAAAACTATTAGATTGTACTGTATTTGTCACCAATTTTACATACAATTAATTATATGCTATTCTAATTGTTAAGAATTAAAGAAAGAAAAATTCCCTGACATACTCTGGACGAATTCATGTCTTTGACTTCATTGTTGGTATGAATATCAAAATGAGGTTAGAAATTCAGCTTTGCTCAAACTTTTCATATTGAGAGACAGGAAAAGCTGAGCGATATAGTAAGTTATGAAGGAAACATTATTTCTCGGCCCAATGACTCACAACTATGATTAGAAAGACGAAAGTTGTCGAGGTCTCTTTTTTTGTTTCTCTTCGCATGATTGCATGGCTTTGTCCTATGATAACGTACGATAAGGGAACAGGAAAAATAACCGATTCCTGATTTCCCCCAATCATTCAATTTTCGTCTTGTTAAGGAGGAACTTTAATTTGACGAAGTCGGTCAAAGTAATTGAGACCCTTTCTTTTAGATCATGATTAAAGGTCGTTATGAAATCCGCTTTAGAAAAGGAATGCACAGAACATCCGCTGCTAACACCTGTATAAAAAGGGTTCTGGCTAGTTTAAAGCTCATATCAAATAAAGATTCCAAGTTGTTAGACCAAGAAGGACTTGATCAAGTTTTTGGAAACAAACTCATCTGGAGAAGACATTCAATAGCTATTAATTGTGACCATGGGTAAGTGCTGGTTTTGAAACGTTGATTTCCTCTCTAGTCTCAAGACTGTGGGTGGGTGATAAAAGATTCATTCCAAGGAGGTTCGAGCTGTGCCACTGTATGGGGTGTTAACTTAATCGAACCAATTTTTCGGTAAAGCTAACGCTGGAGGTTGTTATTTCGACGAGCTGCCTCTTAGCAAGATGACGGAAAATTCAGTCCTTCCCTCTTGCTCTAGTAAAGTAAAATTAAGTGATACTCCACCCAAGGTACAAATGAACAACATAGTTTACCAAAAGAATCTCATCTACAGGGGACAAACTAGTCGGCTAAGTGTTTCAAAGCGCTTCCTACGAGTTCAACCCACAAACTATCCAGAAAAGTTCGAGCTGCTGGCCATGGCAGGAATGGAACCCTGTATTTCTGTGTCCCAACCACACTGTTATCTCTCTGCCTGAAATCTTAACTTATTTTAGTTGATCAAAAGCACCTATACTGCAGTTCTCTTTCGTTTGCTGACTGGAAAACATATTTTCTGCACTTCATATTTCGGCAATGAAGGAACAAAAGTCACCATTTGAGGTAAATCGCGTTTTGCGCCAGAGTATACCGAAAAAAGGCTGTGTTTGTGTTCCTGAAAAATTCACATGTATTGTTTGGAAATGCGAAGAACTGGTTCGGAAATGAGCTGAATGGGGAGACTGAAAATAGCTGTGGCCACTACAATTTTTCGGATTTTTCGCGACGGGTTAGCGACTTATTTTCATGATCGTGAATTGCTCAAGTCTTTCCCTCCAAATTGCGTCACTGTAATGTATGAATACTGAGCGTTAAAAGAAAAAAATAAAAGAGTTTCTTTATGTTTCATAGGAAAGTCAAGTCACCAAAACGCACTTTGGCAAATAAAACTTGAATAATGTGAAACTTAAACACGAACTTATGAACTTAATCAAGTTTCTAATGAAAAAATTGTATGTGCCTCACTCGAAACAAATTTAAACTCCTTTTCCAAAGGATCAAAACTCCCTCAAATTCCATGCAAACGAGTTTATCAAGAAGATAAAACAAAACTCGGTTGTAAATGAGACGATGGTATAAAAGAGAAAAAATTCGTACTTTGTATCAGTTATTGATCATATCTGTACTCGGTAAAATTTCCCGGATTGGGCCATTTGCGTTACAAAGTTGATTTTCCGCCTCTTACGTCCGTTCAAAAGAAAGAAAGAAAGAAAGAAAGCTAGCGGGATTCCTCGGTTATCAATTACAAGTGGATTATTTTAAAACCAAACGCAAACCAACCCTGCTTACGTGCAAGAAACTTTTTTTTCACTTTCTGTTGTTTCAATTTGCATCTGACTTTAAGAGTTCGAAATCATTAAATTGTATTTCACCCGAAAGCTATTCGTTTTCCCGTCACTTGCAATTAATTTCAGTCGAAGAGCAGATTTTTCTATTATATTTAGGACAAAAAAGGGAAAATTGATGATGAACGGTCACCTAATTATTTTAATCGAAAACCTTAAGCCACGAATCGTTTCTCGTTCGTAAATGGCTGTTTATCAAAGACGTCATCTGATTGGTTCCGATCTTATTGAAACTTGTTGGGTCGATAAAAGGCGTGTTCATACTTGCGCAATTTAGTGTCAATTACATTATTAGTTGTTTCCTAAAGATGGTTTTTAGCAATTTCAGCCCTTTTTTAATGTTGAAAGATTCTCCTAGACTGTTAGCACTGTTCACAAAATTTAGTACTGTCTAAGAATGATGCCGCGTACTGAACGGTGTTCAGTGACTGTACCTATGGGAGATATATGTAATGGCTGCTTGGTAGGAATGAAAAAGGTCGGTTAACAAACTTCACGACAAAGCTAAACATTTTAAAATCAAAGCTTATGCCTTATTAATCTAGTCCGAAGCGGTATTCTTCCTTTGAAAGAGCAGTGTCACCATCGTGGCGCAAGTTCGATTCCCTGACTCGGCGTCATATGTGGGTTGAGTTTGTGTTGGTTCTCTACTCTGCACTGAGAGGTTTTTCTCCGGTTTTCCCTCTTCTCAAAAATCAACATTTGCCTTGATTTGAGCGAATTTTTCCTTTCAGTTTACAGTGCCCGCAACTAGTGCTCCAGCACTACAACGACTAGACACTTTAAAGTTCCTTTTTGGTCTTGAGTAGTGAAGCGGAAAGAAGCGGTTCCAATAGAGTTGTTTTCTCTGCTACCAAAAGTCCTGGGACACAGTGTCCTAAATTAACGATAATAGTAAATTCAAACATTGAAAGCAAATTAGGAATCAACGATAGTCATTAATTTAGATAAGAGGTCATGTTGGAATCATTTTCAGGCTTACCTTTCGTTCCTGCTCAAGTAACGTTAATCAATAGCTGCGATGATCAACATCTTAACTTGATTCTCTCCGCAGTTCGAATATATGTGGCTTTCAGATATTAACTGGCAGAGCACCGCACCGGTATCGCAGAAGTCAGGGTTTTAATCCCGATGAAGCCTGAATTTTTCAGGCTTTGCGCTCGTTACTACTAAAGTAACGTTAATCAATAACCACAATGATCAGCATCTTAATCTACAGTGTCCCACTAGCGCAGCGGGCTTGTTGACATATGACCTCGTGCGAAAACGCTGTGTCAATTTCCCTTTTTCAAATGAATGCTTTTAAGTTCCGGTTCTTTCCTGTGTTTTTCCCCAAAGTTTCCTCTGTTTTCATTTCGCTTTTGTTGATGATACTGATGCGTATATAACTTAACCTTTCTTCTTTGTTGTTTGACTTTCCATGTAGGAAAAGTAACATACATAGCACTGGCAAGTTTGCTTGCGATATCCTTGGTTGCAGCTAGCGATCCTGTGTTCCAGTGCCTTAGTGACACTACCTTTGATACATTTCAATGTTACGTAAGTAATTATTTATGGTTTAATAATGGGATTAATATTAGTGAGAAAAATGTAAGCATTTAGCGAACATACACATCAGGCCATATATCACCCAGACAGTAATTTCCATTAAGAGCTATTTAGCATTTTTGTAAAGGTTTGAGTTGTTTCAGCTATTGTACCCTTCACCCCCAACCCATGGCCCCTCAAGTCCAAGGGCACTTTGAGATATGGAAACAAGTCTTTACGTTAAACCAATGAGCCTTATTCGCGCGGCGGCCATATTGGCCACAGACAATAGATGTCGTACCCCGAACCTCGAGTTGAAATGTTTGGGAACGAGTTTCGGTGGGGCATACATGGCGGTCGTGTGATTAAGGCCCATCGTGTGCTTGATCACGTCCATTTTACGTAATCGATGTCTTGTGATATTTCTACATGAAGAAAAGCCTTATTTTTCCTTTACAGAAAGAGGCTTATAGCTTCAGCAATTCTCACCGTGGAGGAGTCTTGGGGAGAGCTTTGAGGAAACTTGTTATAAATGACTTAAAAAGCTGGAACAAAAACATGGTAAGGCACATAATATTAAGTTTTCATCTACAAAAATCGAAGACATTTTCGCCTGAAATACTTGATCCAGAGTTGAACCAAGGGCCTTCAGGAGTCATGTGTAATCGCCATCAATTTGTTCTTCTGTCTTATTTTAACACGAAAACGTACCAACTAAAATGCACAAAAAAATACAGCAAGGTCATTACACATTAAACTCAACTCCGCCGTCAGACCAGTACCTTACGTATGGGCACAGTCCTACCACCCAGGCATTCACAGGCCTGGACAGCTGTTTCGGCGTAGACGGAATTGACGTCCTTTTAAACGGGGCTTTCTGCAGGTACCGAAAAGCGAAGTATTTTTGGGCACTTTGGATTGGCCTTTATTTGGAGTTGTTTTGTTAACTTGCTTTTGTTTCTTTTGTTTTACGTAATCTCTGCTCCAGTACCCGGGGAGCTTCCCCGTGCTCCGGTAAATAATAATAATAATAATAATAATAATAATAATAATAATAATAATAATAATAATAATAACAACAACAAAAGAATTAATATTGCGCCCATGATCCGAAAACGTTCTAAGGCGCTGTACATCGAGTTTAGATCCTAACTAAAGAAGAAGCAACTAAAATACCAGCTTTAATCATAACTATTACAATTTTCTCGAATTTGATTGGTACATTAACTGATTTATTTTTCACTAATTTTTGTGTAGGGTTGTAATTGGGCACCTGTAATCGAACAGTTACATCAGCCAGTCATATTACGTGCACTCAGCTTAATCCACCAATCACAGAAATTTTCGCAATAACCATAGCAACAACCACTTACTTTACCAAACTGGGGATTTTCCAAAATGGACGAATTTGCAACATTAGACAGTGAAAAAGGAATGCATTTCTTTTCTCGGAAATGTTAATGGTTATGATTAATTGGCAACAGAACTTTGCGTCGTCCAATTAAGTCTGTAATCGTACGAGTGATTAAGCAAATAGGACGCCCGCTACGCGGAAGTCCGATTTTGTTAATGACTCGTACGATTACACACCAAATTGGACTCCACTCAGTCCTATTACTCGAAATGACTCGCCTTTAAACAATATTACTGATTTGTAACAAGAGTGGAGAAACCGGCATAACTTTCGTCTCTTTACAAAGATTTAGATCGAATTTTCTAAAGATTCATTTTTGTTACTTTTATCTGCAGCCAAACACCGTGCGTGGTAAAGATTGTGTTGTTGCCTTGAGGAACTTTCTGAAACCACTCAAGGCAGTTATAGAGAGCGAAAAGACGCAAGGTCATGTTTGTCCTGGTTCTGGGAAAAAACTGAACGAAACACTGACTGATTTGCAAACATTGCTAAAATCCAGCTTCCAGAGTATCCGACTTTATGTAAGTAATCCTTTATTTTAAATCTGTTTATTCCTGGTACGATTATAAGGATACGTGAATAAATGGAATTATAAATACTGCTGTGGTGTCAACTATTTAACCATTATCCTACGAAATCGCGCGGGACATCGCCTGATATTTAGCCGACGAGGCCGTAGGCCGTGTTGCTAAAATCAGGCTATGTTAATGTAGCAGCTCTCGTAACCTGCTTTTGTTTGGTATTGTAAGCAGCTTATATTTTTTTAAGTCTAAAGTCGATGACACACGGTTCAACATCCTACAGCATTTGTTGCTCAACAGATGTTGAGCAATGTTGCACAAACGCGTTG
>NC_090874.1:15141195-15156195 GCF_036669935.1 Montipora foliosa | reverse complement strand
GCAAAGTGACAGATAAAAACTCTTATCCAATTCACTCTTAGCTCCTGTAACCATTCATCTCTGAGCAAACGGAAAAAAAAAACCAAATAAAATAGCTTCCCGTTTCGCTTCGGTTACCGAGGAGCAAATTTTAGCGATTGACTCGGTTGATGCATGGTATACACTAAAATTTCCATCTCGATCTGTTTTTATTGCCGGGATGATGTCAGTCGATTACGGAAAGTCCTGTCTGCTTGGTGAAGAGCTGCCAAAGTTCATTTAAACAAACTCTCTTACAACAAAAATATGCTCTTCGTTTGATGTATTTCTGTGAACCAAGACCTCACGCAGTCCCCTTCTTTATCTCTCCGAAAACTCTTCCTTTCATATAAGGTCAAATTAAGGTATACGAGCTGATAACCGAGATTGAGTGAACCAATCAGAGCACGAAAATGCATTAACCGAGGTTGAAAATTTAATAAGAGGAGATATACTGTTGCTTTGCAACAAGCCGTGGCAAATAATTTAGAAGATATTACATCACTAACAATTTACCTGCGTCGATCGAACATATAAACCTGTCAAAGAGAGTATGAATGAAAGAAGAATGAATAATTCATAAATTTTGTTTTCGCAGCTGGCTTGTGACAAAAGTAATTCTGTCCCAGTTGATCCGCAACTACGATTGGCCTTTCTGCGCATGCGCCTCTTCAATTATGTTTTATTCGAACAGAACGCGACATAAGTCAAGGATTTGGTAGAACGAATAAGGCATCAGGTACACCTGTCGCAGTCGGAAGCCCATTGGCTCCTGTCACAGATTAGGGACTTACACGTTGATATTTCCGGGAGGGGGGCATAGCTAACTATCCCTCCCACTTTCTCGCAAGCAAGTTAAGTTGTCGAGGGGGGAGACAGTGGGAAAGAGAAGTCTACAAATTCTCTCTTCGACGATTTTGCTTGTGTGTACCTATCTGGTTTTAGCTAAAGATGGAAATCGCGCACCTTTCTCCAGTTTTGAGATTTAAGTGTTACGAGTACAAATTCAATGCATATCCCAGCATGCATTAAGCACAACTCTACTGATAAATTTCTTTTGAACCACACAACGACGCAAGACGCGGTTCGTTAAGATCATCTTTCCTCAAAATGACGATCATTTACACGAAAAATACGATCGTGGGAGTTTAACATTGAGAAAAACTTGTCTCTCAAGAGAGAACCGCAGCTTGGATTAAATTAAAGAACCAACGCATTCTTCAAACGGGCCAACTTCAAAAACACCTTGACATTTTCCTAAGTTGTGTTCGCCTGAATCACACCTCTGTTTGTTGGGAAGGTCTTCGGGGAGGCCCTGGCTTTTCTGCGCATGCGTAATGCACTAACACCGCCGGATCGAGTTCCGCAGAAGTTTGAGTATCCTTTAGTGGTTTTGTGTCTTCACTAATAGCGTCAACACTTTCGAACGCGTCATCGCTCCCCTGACTAGCGTCGTTTTGCAGAAGACCTACATGTTCCTCAACATCGTCCTCGACGGCTAGACTGTGTTTGCTAACCTGGGATGATAACGAAACCACGCTCCCATTGCACTGGTTCAATGACTGCTTTCCCAAGTAGGATGTATTAGAGGACACTGAGGTCCTGCTCCCGCTAAAAAACAACAGCGGCTCATTGCCAGTGTCGCGTCTGATGTCTGCATACCCGTCACCAACTTCGTCACAATCTTCTTCGGTGTTTTCCACTTCGTATCGAAAATTCACACCATCATTACTTTTCGTTAGGTCACAGACTTGTTCCGAGCTTCCAAACACGTTGTCTTCTTCAGACGAAGAAGGTGTTCTGGCGGCAAGAGGGCTGAGTAACGGAGGCTGGAGGTCAAGGTATTCCTAAAAACAAGAGGAAGAGAACAGCAATTTACCAACTTGTAAAGTCAATTCGTATGTCTTGAAGATAGTTACTTGTTATCGCTGTCCTTTCCCTTTTTTCGGTAAAAGACAACTATGTCGAACCGGATAGGGATTTCCAAACCTGGGCCCGGTTGTTCGAAAGCCGATTAACGCTAATCCCAGAAGAAGCTTCCACCCAAAAGTTAAAAAAGCAAACCAAAGTTTACGCTAATCCTGGATTAAGTTAATCGGCTTTCGAACAACCGGGCCCTGGGGCCCGTTTCTCGAAAGTCCCGAAACTTACGGGCCATTTTCGGATGTCACCATTCCCTTTGTATCTCAAGAACGAATATTATTTAAGTCGTCAAACTTCACAGTCATTTTTCTTCGGCTTTCCAAAACAAGCGGTTACCAGTTTCGCAAATGGCTTTTCGGGCCCGAATAGTTATCGGAACTTTCGAGAAACGGGCCCCTGGTCTCGAACCTGGAAAGAGCTTTGAGAAAAGTACCATGAAAATAAAGCGTTTTAATATCAACAAACAGCTGCCATGTTTTCAACCGCGAGGAAGCAAAATTCTTTTCATAACAACTAAGTTCAATTCTCGAAAGATTAGTTCGGGTCCTCGCATCTATAACAGGGAGCTATAGCAACTACGTCGGGAACGGAAACGAGAACGTCATCTCAAAACATAACCTGAATTCGCGCTATTGTAATTATTTCGCGAATATTCCAAGACTATTCCAAGCTTTTTAACGTGACATCGGTGTGGCAATCCCTCAAGAATGAAACCGACGAGTCACGCTTAATTTAGGGGAGAAAATGAAAATTTATCTCCAAGTACTGACGCTCTCCATAAAACTTCAAATTTGGCTATTTCACGTTGTAATTTTGCTGACGACGGCAAAGAAATGGACAAAAGTGAAAAACGCACACGCAGAGCGTGCAAAGCTATTGTTTTTGCCCACTAAATACGCAAATTTGGGACGTTATCGTTGCCGTCGCCGTTGTCGTTGCTAAAGCTCCCTAATTACAGACATCGACGTCGTGACATCATCTGAAAGAAATCTAGTGGTAATGTAGGATACTCTTTACTATTAACTATTCATTTTCATTTTAAACTCTTGTGATGGTAAGTGAAGTGTGGAGCGCATTGTTTTTCGTCGACAGACTGGAGTTAATACCAGGAACCACCACGACCACACTTACGAAATTATTCATCAGAGTTAAGCCAGATACTAATTAAGAACATACACACCACATATTTACTTAATTGACCAATCCCAATAGGGGCTTTTCAGGGCCAATGAAACGCAATCAACGAAACGACAGAACAGAACAACAACAAGTAAGACCACACAAGATAATAATAGGGCCGTTTATACGAGAAAAATAAGACGCGAACAGGCCCATTTATACCAGTGCAGCTTACAAAAGACGCGAAATGCTCGTGTAAATGGTACGCGGCTAAGTTACCGGCCAACTGGTCCAATGATGACGTAATTTATTTTGATGCCTCGTTTTGGGGGTAAAACAAACGCACGCGCAGGAGCCGTAGCCGCAGATGGAGTGAGCCGTAAACTTCGATTTTGTACCATTTAAACGGGGTGTTCGCGTCTTATGTAAGTCGCGGCTTATTTTCTCACGTATAAACGGCCATAGTAAGTCGACTTAGCAATTGCAATGTAAGACCCACTTTAAGTCTACTAAGGATTCATGTCTTGGCTGGAACTCATGACTTGAAGCTGACAACTAACACATTTCTCTGACTTGTGAGTTATCAATATTAAAGACCTTCATTGCCCGTCTCTCGAACGTCCCGAAAACTCTTCGGGCCCAAAGAGCCATTTGAGAAACTGCGATCCCTTTGTTTTGAAAAAACGGTCTTTTGACAAATTTTCAAGGAAAAAGAAAGCGAAATGAAAGAAAGAAAAGATCCTCGCACTTACCTGGCCTAAGGGCCCGTTGTATACGAAGAAAAATTGTCGTCACCCTCCCAGCCGAGTCAATTTTAGCGAGATTTTATATGACAAAAGAACTGCCCTTTTGCCCGAGTCAAGAGCTGCCCGTCTCAGTTCGATCATGAGGATACTGGGTACACAGCGCTTGCGCATGCTCTCATTATCTTGCATTGACCGAGTTGACCCGGCCAAAGTGTTTACATGAAAAACAGTTGGCCCGGCTAGGAGAGTGAGCCTATCTTCGAAAACGGGTATAGGCGGGTCATTTTTTTTCCTCATGTAAACGGTTCGCCGCGTTTTGCAAGGAAATGTTGGAAAAACTGGCTCGCCCAGGGTAGCTTGGGTAGGCGAGTCAGAATTCAACCCGGGACAAAAATTTTCTCCATATAAACAGGGCCTGAGAATGGAAGCGAGACTACCAGTGACCCTGTTTTGATACAAACCTTTGCTTTTCTAATGTTTATGCAGACTGAAAGGCCATTTTCCAAATATCAAATAGTCAGCTTGATAGTGAGGTAGTGAGGACAAAAACAATTGAAACACGTTGGAATGAATGTGAAAAATATCATCCACTTCCCTCTGTCTTGGTCCTCTAAACTTCTCTTTCAAGCTGAATTTTAATACATCGAAACAGGCCTATTGGAATTACAATACAAATAACAAGTGACCTTGTATTGATACAGACCTCACTGGCAGCCTCGCATCCATTTTACAGTTGTTTGCTCAGTAACTTAGCCTATGAATGCCGGGCTGCGAGGCTGCCGGTGACCTGGTGTTTAATTATTTATCGGGTCTAAAACCCGATGAAACACTCCTGCTCGTTTATTAAACAGTACTTAAAAGACCAGCTTTCCTAAACAAGCGGATAGCAGTTTCACAAATGGCTTTTCGGACCCGTAACGTTTTACGGATTTTCCAGAAATGAGCCTCCATGTCTGAGGAAACTATCACTAAAACTTGGAGTATTGGCTATTCACTCCAAATCATGAACCCCTGGCACTGACGCTTTCTTTTACCATAAGACAGTACTAACAAAGTGTCAGCAAACAATTACGAACTAGTTTACATCTTTTAAGCAAGATACTTACCTTGTCTGATAGCATGGAAATCATTCTATCAAACTCCCGCACAAGATCTGGAAACGTCGGCCTATTTTCAGCAAATTCTTGCCAGCAGTTTAGCATAATCTGGTAGCTGATAAGACGTAAGACGAGAAAGGTTATTGTTTAAAAATATAAACCATTTCTAGGAAAGGAAATTGAATACGAGTAGTCTCCAAGTTTAACTCACGCGCGAACGAAACGCGCCACACGAGGGAGGCGCCGAAAAGTACACCATAAAGGTCCATCAGGCAATTTACGCCCCTGGCTTCGGCTGTACTAATGTAATTTATCATTATTTACAATGCGAAAATAAAAAAAAATAAAAAAGACGGACAAAAAGCTGTTTGATTGTCTATGTTGTTCTGAACTTACAGCTCCTTGGAACAGTTGATCGGTCGAATCATTCGGTAGCCAGACTTGAGTAGTGAATAAAGCTTCTCCACAGGAATACCAGGATAAGGAGAGCCACCTGAAAGTTAATACAAATGGAAAGTCAGATACCGACACAACTCACATACTTTCAGAACTGGGGGATTGTGGTTGAACGTTTTTCACATGTCCTTAATGTTGTGTGGTACACTAAGTTCGACAACCAAGTGAGTTGTTCTTTAGTGTATCATGCATTAAGAAGACCACATTGTCAAAGTGCCACTGTGACCAAAAATCAATTGTTCTTTTTCTTTGGATTTCAAAACTATGTTGACTAAACACTAAGCGACCAAACTTTTTTAAGCCATGATTTCAATAAGACACCTGTTTCAAGTATTTTAACTGGAATTTTCCGATTTAACAACGGTCCGCCATTACTAACTTTAGGATCTTGAGAGAGCTAGATCGAGGAGAAAATGACGTCAAAGGCTCACTAGATCAAACATGGACTTTCAGACTTTGAAACTCGCGTTTTGCATAGATAACAAACTGCTGCATTCATACGCTGAAATTTATTAAGGTACTGAGTAAATGACGTCATTTTTCCCTGGATCCAAGCCTCTGATTTTTGAACGTGAGTAATGGCGGACAGTGAAATCTAAAACTAAAGCGCCCTTTGGATAAAATTCAAACCTCAAAAATTTTGCCAGTCAGGTGTTGAGCAAACACACTTTCAAAATCTGAAGAAAAAAAGGAAGTGATTTTTTTTTTATCACAGGGACACTTTAATACTAAAAAGCGTCCCTAAGTAGTTAATTATCCTGTTGGACTACAGCTTTACATTTCTTTTTACCTTTATTTACACCACTCACAAAACCAAAAGAAAAAAAAAGAGCAAATTAAATAAAGACTGTTAACTACTAGCATTTAGCCGTAATTCAGAATCTTGTAGAACGAAAACCACGGCACTATAATAAAATCATATCACAGAACTAGCCAATCAAAACCTGCACCAGCGATTAGGGCGCGAAAACGCACGGGAGAGCAAAAATTTGGCGCGATATTTTTAAGCCAGTTACCAAAGTGTAGTAAATTAAAGGCATACAGCATCGTGAAGTCATCCGTGATCTAAAAGGAACGCTGCTGACCATAGGTCGAGTTTTCCTTACACAGGTTTTTAGAGAAAAAACATTAGGTTTTACTCCTACCAAAAGTTGTAATTTCCCAGGTTAATACTCCAAACGACCATCTACGGAAAGAGAAGATTTACAAATTAAAATGACTGGTTTTCAGTGGTTTTCACGTGACGTCATCGCTGCGATGTTGGTCCAGCAATGTACATTACATCATTGTTACCTGTGTCTCTAGAGATTGGCTGCACCCCACCTATATATCACACAGTGAAACATGCTTTTCGCATATCCTGATTGGTTAACTGAGAGATGGTAGGCACGTTATTAGAGAGATTTGACGTCGCGTCTACCGCAAAAATTGCGTTTTACCAAAAACCAAGAGAAGGTACAAATCGAAGAATTTTTTTCTCATTTCATGCCTGTTAAGTACAGATTTCGAGCAACGTCCCAAAAGAGAGAGACAAGACTCTTTTACTCCAAGGAGTAATCAGTATGCAAATTCCCCCTCGCAATTTTTCAACCACTGTCCGGTAAACAAGTATTGCGAATGAAGAAGTTCTATTATCAATGAAGGGATATTCTCTTGATGTAACATCAAACCCTTATGACTAGCCGAAAAAGAAAAAAAAAAAGAAATCTATGGCACTACTTAAAAGAATAGACTTATGGAACACAGAGGTAGGCAAAGGGCAAAATGGGAGAGCAAACACCAAGACAACTGGTCTAAAACTAGAGTGAAAGCGAAAAATGAAAGGAAACTAAAAGGTAAATGGCGATTCATTCTGTCAGTACCGAGATTAAGGAGCTTAACCAAGGAAGACGACGTCAGCTACGTGACGTCAACTGAAAGTATCAAAATGTATGATGCACGTGCAGAACATGCGGACACATTGCTTCAACCAATTGTTTTCCACCAGTCTCGCTCTTGACCAAGTCGTCGTGTCTGGAGCTACCTAACAACGAACTCTGGACGGCTTCAAAACAAGGGCAGTTTTGAAACCACTCTCAACCAATATCGTTTCGAATTTGAGAAAAAAATTGAGAAATTCCGCCAGAGGGCTTTTAAAGAAAGAACTGCGGCCTTATAGATGCTCGCACAACGAAAGAAAACTCGATTATTATCCACAAGAGATCAACACTCACACATCACTTTGTGTTGTATAAACTCGATCAATTAACGCTTCCAGAGCCATCCACTTCACAGGTAGTCTTCCCTAACAAAAAAGATAAGAAAGAAGAAGGCAAACACAACTCGTTATTTCAACCAGCCTAACCCGTGCAACTATACTAGCTAGCAGTTTCGTCGGAGGTCACCGCGATTTTCGAAACAGATTCTCGTAACGGTTTGATGTGAAGAGTCGGGCGATAACATGTGACGCCATAGGATCACGTGTTAAGGGTTCCTAGTTGCCTGCAAATGCTGACGAATTCTCAATTAGAAGGTTTTCGAGCCTGAGCAGATTCTCATCTCTCCCCAACTCGAACTGCTACCGGAGGAAACGCTCAATCGATAGCTTGCGCGCGTGCCTTTAAGCAACAATGAAAAGTGGGTTTTTTTTTTGTTTTTAATGTACTGAAAAAAGACAACCAGAAAAAATAACACTATATAAATCTTACGTCAGTTGTTTTCCTGTAATAATCATCTTCATGGACGTTTCTCGCCAATCCAAAATCGGCAATCTTTAAAACTCTATCTTCGTTCACCAGAATATTTCGAGCTGCCAGATCTCGATGGATGCACTGGTAAAGAGAAAATTGCAGAACCAAAGCTTTTTCTTAAGAGCATGACTCCTAAGCACTGTGAATTGTGATTAATTTGAAAGAACAAAGCGATGCTTACCTTTCGGGAGGACAAGAATTCCATACCCTTAGCGACTTGGTAACAAAACGACAAAAGGTCCTGCAAAGTGAGGTGCCCAGGGGACTGGGCACCATCTTCGTACTCAAGTAACGGTCTTCTGTCTTGAAGGAATTGACGAAGATTGCCATTGGCAGCGTATTCAACAACAACAAACAAGGGGCCTTGAAAAGAGAGGATAAGATGAGAAGAGGCAACATCGTCGGAATGAAACAATTTTTTTTTTATTTGAACAGACGACCTCTGCGATACCGGGACAGTGCTCTGTCAACTGCGGTAGCCAGCACGACTGGGAACTGATCATTTTGTGCTGAGTTCGTAACTGTTACTCAAGTATTGTTAAGAAAAAGGCCACTCAAGGTTGCGTTGATAACGCAAAAGTGATCAATCTTTCGACATTGCATGCAAAAGCGGTGCGTAGAAGGGAATCTTTGCTGACCTGATTGTTTAGGATTTTGTTTCATTAACATACGAGTTTTCTCACATAAGGCATCATCCTATTTACAAATTTGTTTCATTAACATACGAGTTCCCTCACATAAGGCATCACGCTAACTAAGTGACTTAAAAAGGCAAAAGAACTTGTTGAACTTAGTTAAATCTCCAACTTGAAGCCTTGTAGCTTTCATAACGAGCCATCAAAAACTGATAAAACTATTGGGTGGCATAAGCCCTAATGATCCAATACATTCTTTGTAAAATTTCGAATTCTCAAAGCATCATTGCTCGGAAATGTGGCATTTCAATTTTCAGAGATCCAATGCACTTTTGGATAACTGATTAAAAATCATAGCCTTGTGTTAATGAGGCAAAAAGTGTACACAAAGATTCCCATAGAGATCGAGATAAGAAACGTTTAACTGCAACGTCGATCGTGAACACTTATTTAGGTGAACACTGTCATGCAAGAACATCAGTCTCCGACAAAGTCACGCAGAGTTTTATTATTGGTGGAGGGCTTGGTGCAGGCTGACCCGAAAACTCCCCAGCCATTTAGTCTCCAGGCTCTCTAATGTAATGTAAATTATTCTCCACAGAAGAAACAAATTTACAAAAGAGAAGCGAATAATATTCAAGTACAAGGAGAAAAGGGCAAAATAGCGAACTAATACTTTGCCTAATAGTTGGAAAAATATAAAGATTCTTAATTAAGTGGTTAGAGAGAAGAAATGCTAACACAACTGAACAGACATACCATAACTTGAGCAAATAAAATACAACTAGTCAAAACACATATACGTATGTACCAAAGCAATATAGTATAAGTATAGGTATATCGTATAAGTAGATAAAGCGTGTATGAGTAATAATGTATAAGTATATCGTATAAGTAGATAAAACGACCAAATCAATCTAGCATTTAGTATTGCGAAAAGTAATGTCTATTTCAGTGTATGTATGCCGGTCTAAAAAAAAATGTAATTCGTAAAGTGTAAGGGCAAATAAAGTATGTATTATTTCATTATCATTATCACAAACTTATAGGCTTCGTTAAAAGACAAAGCAGCCAAATCTTATGTAGGGTCTTCATCCATCACGTTTGCTTTACCGGGATTCCCTAGAAAGTGTAAAACAAAATACGCCTACCGTCCAGAGTGCAAACGCCCAGTAAATTGACGATGTTTTTGTGTTTTCCTATTGTTTTCATCACTTTCATTTCTGACACCAAATCCATCAATTCTTGATCCGATGCATCCTCTGTGGATTACAAGTCAAATGTTACTGGTTCAAGTTGTTTAAGGGGTGGACAGCGCCGTGGTCTGGAAAATGTGGGAGTTTAAAACACGACGACACAGATAGCAACGCCAACGACAACAACAAGAACGTCACAAATTTATATATTCAGTGGGCAAAAACAGCTTTGCACGCTCTGCACGTGCGTTTTTTACTTTTGTCCATTTCTTGGCCGTCATCTGCAAAACAACGACGTGAAATAGCGAAATTTAAAGTTTTATGAAGGACGTCAGCACTTGAGGATGAATTTTCATTTTCTCTCCTAAAATGGAGTGCCGTTCCGACTGGTGTCATCTTTGAGGAACTACCACACCCTTGTCATATTAAAAAGGTTGAAATAGTCACGAAGCGATTAAAATAACGCAAATTTATATTTTGATATGATGTTCTCGTTGCCGTCGCCGTTCTCGTTGCTTAAGCTCCCTAATATAATTGGTTAAATGAGGAAAATCATTGCGCTTCACGCACGGCACGCATCTCAGCAAATATTTTTGCGGTACTTTGCATTATAACAACAACGTGAAATCGCCAAATTTGAGGAATTGACCACAACGTGCTCTCTAGAGACGGAATAATCGCTAAAGACTTACGCCAGAGCACTTTGAAAGTTATTTTTTGAGGTGACTTTTCATAGCCGTCACTGACGTAGATCTTTAAGTCCCTAAAACTATCCAGTAAATAGCTACACTGTATTTGAAAGAGCTAATTACCACCCGGTTGTCCAAAAGCCGATTAACGCTAATCCCAGATTAGAAATGAACCAAGGAAATTATTTCTCTACTCCCAAATGTTGTTGGAAGCTGATATTCGGCAAAACTTTACATTAGAAGAAGTCAATTTTGGAAAACAAAATAAGCAAAAGAAACTTTTACCAAAAAGTTGAAAATATGAAAGAAAAGTCTACACTAATCCTGGATTAAGTTAATCGGCTTTCGAACAACCGGGCACAGTGCAAGTTTAGCGGATACCAGTACTGCTGAGACGAAATCTACTGTTGTTTATCCTGATTCTCTCCTTTTGCCGGCTTAAGGACGGTGTCTACTAATTCAAAAGTATTCTTGCGCGGTTTTATGAATATGCGGGAAAAGCAGATCTCAACAAGTGTTTATTAAAATCCAAAAAGAAAATTGGGGTAACCAAGCATTTTTCAAAGATAATTAATCAACAATATTAGCAAAAAGCTTTATGTATGGCGTTCCTTTCCAAATTAAGGCTTAATTATCTCTGAAAAATGCAAACCCTCAATTTCCTTTTTGGATACCAAGAGCCCTTGCTAAGTGCTGCTTTCTCCGCATAAATTTAAACCGCGCAAAAATATCCCAGCATTAGTAAGCACTACCGATAGGAAATCCGAGTATCTGGAGATGCGCAGAACGTATGCGCAATAACAATAGTAGGCACCGTCCTTAAGAGAAGTTTAAAAGTGCATGCTACGTCGTGCAAGTCGAAGTAAAAGGGAAACGACAGTTAGTGTTATGGAATTAAATGCAGAGAAAAATCGAAATGTGAAAACATTAAGGAAACTTTAGTTCTACAAAACCCTCATGCATCACTGACCTTTAAGCATTTTTACAGCAACAATGATCGAATAGGGAGAGTCGTTCAGACCAACAGCTTTTGCTTTGATTACTCGACCAAACGCTCCTTCGCCAAGGACATCTGACAACACGAGATGGCTTCTGTCGATTTCCCAAGCTTCTTCGTACGGCACTTCTATCTCCGAAACCTGAAAACACAATAATTCACAAATAAAATCTAATTACGGCTTTTGTGAGTGTAGAGAGAAATTCTTTCCGCTTCCCTCCCCCCCCTCCCCCTCTCCCAATAAAAGTACTAGTTCTCTTCTGCTTTTAACTATGCGGAATGCATCATTAGTCATTTTTTAGCGTATGTATGATTATTTCCCGCAATTTGTTGTATATTACCAAAATAAGTCGCTGTTCTTTAAATGCCTCTTTGGAATGCGCTGGGGAGAGTATCAACATGGTCGGACGTGTTTGTGAGTAGTCCGTCACTCTGAACTCTTCGCTTTTAAAATACGCCCAAGAAAGGCGACGAGGAGAGCAAAACACCAACTGCTTCGAGACGTAGACGCGAAGAAAGAAGCAGCAGCGAGAGTTCGCCCATAACACCTCTGGCTAAGTAAGTGAAAATTGTGGACGAAGAGATGACCGACCGTGCGATTGACTTGCCCGGTATCTGGGCCGCGCTAAATAAAATTCAGGAAAACACCGACGAACTCCTTGCAGAAAACCGAACCCTTCGCAAACAATATGAAGAACTACAAAACTCATTGGCAAATTGCGTAACACGACCCTAAAAGCAGTTTCTCTGAACGTAAGAGGCCTCAACAAAACTACCAAAAGAAGAAAGCTATTTCGCTGGTTACATCTTAACAAATTTGATATAATTTTCCTGCAAGAAACGTACAGCGACATTGGACTGGAGGACTTCTGGCGAGCAGAATGGAGTGGTAAAATCTTCTTTGCTCACGGCTCAAGGGCACAGTAAAAGTGTCATGATATTGTTGATCTTTTTGCAATTGCTTGTACCTTGATGCAAAGGTGAGAGGGCAAGCTTCTACCTCAGTGATGTGTCCCAGGGCTAGACTCCAAGGGAACATTTACCATCAGCTTGTTAGCAAAAACCTAAATAACCTTCCTGTTGTAAATTTGCATGTCGTTTTTCTTGGAAAAATTAAAGCTACTCTCTCTCATCATTCTTGTTTTGATTTTTTCAATCTAAGTGGTAGGAACGTGGTTGCTATACTAACATAACTGGGACGTACTGCAAAGTAAAAAAATTTACTTCGTTCGTTCTATCAGCAATCGAATAATTTTGTGGAGCGTATAGAGCGGTTTGAGTATCGTAAAACAAGTACCATAGTAATTACTTCGACTAATCACAGCAGGTGCCAACAGCGCAATGAACCAATCCAAATTCGTAGCAATAGACCCATATAACTCAATGTCCAAACAAAAGATTTCATTCACTCTCATTCAGTGTGAGGCTAGACGTGCAAAAACAGAGCCTTTATTCCCCACGGACTCCAAAATGGCCGCCGAGTGATAAAGGTGAATTCCATGTAACTTGCGCTCAAAGCGCGGGAAAAATCGCGCGTGCAAGTCGCGATTGGTTTTCATTGCATGGTTGATAAACTGGCGACTGGCGCGAGATTTTTAAATCAATCACTCAGCGTAGCAATTGCAATCGCGTAATTACTTCCGACAGTCATTTGAAAACTGCTCTAACAAGAAGAGAGAAGAAATTTAAGGTCCACATTGCAAACAAGTTAACAATCAGACTGTTTGATACCACTCTGGTTTGGAGAAGTTAAAAGTTACAATTCAAAAGACACGACCCGCGGTGTCACAAACGACACGAGAAAAAGTCGAGCATGCGCAAAATCCTTACCTGTGTTAGCCTCGACTCCAAACGATTGCGAAAGCTTCTTTGTCGCAGAAATGCAGCCGCTGACCCAGTGGAGGAAACGGACGACGTTCTAACAAAGCTACGAGGCTCTATGGTAACCCGTTCGACAGGCACCTCGTATTTAGCATCAGGAAGTTCTAGCGACCTTTTTTGTTTTCTAATGCGCACACAGCACCACGCGATGCAGACACAGACAACCAGCAACATCAATCCACCGGCGGCCGCAAGGAGGCGAATCTCAAGGTCGCTGAATTTAGTTCCGGTTAGCGTGGATCCACCAGACGGGAGAGGAAGTGTACTGCTCTGACTGGATGTTTTTGGGGACGGGTCTGAAATGATTTGAAATTTCTTTAAGTACCTAAGCAAACGTATAATATCATCAATAAACTAGGTATATACAGGAGCCCAGGACTAGGAGCGAATAACAGCCATATATTCATGTCACGGCGTTTTAACAGACCGATTTATTTTTGGATGAAATTCCCGCGAATGAGACTCCAGTAGGAGCCCGATGACCAATCAAAAGAACTTATTTGGCGTCTTTGCGTTACCGAACCGGAACTGCCTATGTTTTCTACGGAAAAGGTAGTCTAAAAATAGATCGGTCTGTAAAAATGCCGTGTTCGCTCCTACTAATGGGCTCCTGGTTTACATTTATTGAGCAACAGCCATCTTTATGATGTTGTACGCTAACTGAGCACCGAGGCAGATTAAAGGTTACGGTAGACTTTTAAGGGCGAAATTTTTGCGATTTTTTTCCCTATCTCATAGTAATCAATACTACTATATTTTCATTTAAAAAATACTCCAAAATGTTAAACAAAATGCGAGTTATTAATATAACGAAAACGTATTTTCGATGGATCTTTGGAAAAGGTGGAAGATGGACAAAGCCAATTAGAAACTGTCAACGAGAAGGAATTTGCTCACGTTTTCCGCGGGAAATTAACCGTGCTTTTGAATTTCAAGTCGCGTTGTTTGTCATAAACATTGTCAATTTTTTTCACGCATGGGCGTCGGTGTACTCCCTGAGAATAACTTTTTCAAGGGAAAGAATAAACTAGAAAAGAGTCCATGGGTAAAACCTAAAAAGAAGCGTCGCCGTAAAAAAAAAGGAAAAGAAGAAATAAAATAACACTTTTGCGGCTCGTCCAAGGGACTCTGCAAGACATCACTTATCACTTGTGCTCCCATTGGATGTTGTTATCTGCGGTGTTTGCGTGTTGACATGTGGTGAATCAGAATACGCGAAAAGTTTGTAAAACTTTGGAAGCGAAAAAAACCTAGTAGCTCCTCTTCACGCAAGTGTATCATCCTCTTTAAGCGAATTGATAGGGTATGAAAATTTAACGGATTGTCTTGAAATTTCGCCTGAGGACTCCCAAGATACCAACCTAAGATACCGTGTGAGGGGTTTCCGTTTTTTAAAATTGAACTCCCGCAATGGCCTTCGACGAAACCTTTATCGGTAAATTTTTGATAGGCATATTTGACACAAAATTTTCAAAGCAACCAATCGGAATATCAAAAAAGCCTCAAACGGCTTT
>NC_090874.1:15131195-15136195 GCF_036669935.1 Montipora foliosa | reverse complement strand
TTTGTATACTACTTCCCCACCGACGCAGCACCACAGTTTCTTTAGAAACTACCCCTTCATTCGAAGTTATTTATCACCAGGTAATTCCATCGTTTTGGAAATAGCAGCTGCTTTATTATTCATCAGCGTCACAAATTCTTTTCGATTTTGGGGCTCATTTTTTTGAAACTCAAGCACGCTTTCAAAAGACCTGTTTTATTTTTGTGATTTATGCACGTTCTGCGGGCCTGTTGGCACCACAGACGTACACTCTTACACTCTTACGACCCGTTATATTGTGGAGCAACATAACAACGATGACCTAACAGCACTGTTTTAGAGCAACATGTACAAGTTAACAGAAAGAGGAATTCTCTGCGATGAAACTGAGAGTAGAAACCCCGGCCAACAGGACAATCACAAGAACGGTGGCTAATTAGTATATGCGACTACGAAAACAGCGAAACTCACCCCAATTTATAACGTGGTCTGCCACAGGCATCCCACGTAATAAGCAATTGCTACATTAATCGTAAAATACACATCACCCATGATCGTACAAATCGCAAAAGTCACGCACTCATGTATCAAGGAGGTATTAAAGTTGAAAACGATACATAAAATTCAGTTTCGGGTATTTTGAGCTTAGCGAAACCAGTAGCCCGAGTGGGAGCTTGTCTCTCCCATACAAGCCCTATGAGTCAACCTTTGCGCGTATGTTTCTATTAGGGAGCTTAAGCAGGCGCGTTTTTGAGACGCCAACGGCAACCTGCAGTGAGCTGTTTTCACTTTCAACTTGTTTTTACACAACCACATTTGCATTGCTAAGTATCTTTTCTCCATTGGAGATGATTGGTATAAAAATTTGGCAGACACCACTGTTCTGGCACGCGAAATGCTCTCTTCCGGTAGCCGTCCGCGTCTCAAAAACGCGCAGACTGAAGCTCCCTATTTTTAGAACGCAACGAGTTCTTCGGCTCTACACGCACCGTTTAGAATGGCCAATCAGAATAAAGATAATGCCAAACGAAGACAAAAATAGCAAAACCACAGTATGCAAATTCAGGCTCCTATTCATGGGCTCCTGGCTCGGGTGGTAAGGGGAAATTTAAGGCCCGGCCAAGCAAATTTTGGACGACCAAACACGTTCGCTGGACCGCCATTTTAGCGCTTGGCCACCCTGTTTGATGACGATTCAACATCATGGATGGTGTTGGAACTTCATCCAACAAACCCATTTCTGTGTCTTACTCCTTACTTAACCCCTCTATCCATCTTGGATTAAGTACCTCGGATTTTCCCAAAGAAACGCACCCTTCCCATACTGATGTAAACAGGTAGTTAGCGTTAAGACGATAAGGAACACGTCTGTGTTTATCAAAAGTCGACGTGCGTCACATCAGGTGCAACTCTGGAGTCAACCAATCGGATCTCGCGAAAAGCACTTTGCTCTGGAGTGGTATACGCTTATATTTCCTACAATTTACGACAGAGTAAAACTGAAAGAGCGGATACGCGCCATTTTCTGTAATTGAAATTTGTCAGGGAAGGGGTTCGCTGGGACCAAAATGTACGTTGCATGGGATCAAATTAGGTTTGGATACATATTCTGCAGTGACTATTGTGGTATCATATAGTCGCATGGTGACCCACGGGTGACCCACGAAGTGCGATGAGTTTTTCCCTTTGCTTACAAATTGTGGTTCAATTCTTGCGCACCACTGAATTTTGGATAAGATGCTTTTATTAGAAGCCAGGCATTATTTTAGAACCGAAAACCTTAATGAGTACCTAATGCATTCATCGACTTGTTTTACGCCGGCGCTTCATGTTTCAATGCTTTATTCGGTATTCCTGTGCAGTCTCAAAATTTCAAACGCAAGGGGTTGTTATTGGCGTTACGTACCGCTGACTACTAGGAGTTGAAGGATCAATAAACAGTTTCAAACCGTTAGCGTAAACCGTTTGCATCAATGCACGCCAGCAAAATTATTGGGTAGATTACAGTTCACAAAACCGTTCAAAAATCAGCCAGGTGGACAATCAAACATAGTTTGACGCTACTCCGGCTTAAAATGAACGCAACTTAAAAAAGTTTCGATTCACGACGGGTCTTAAATCGTGGTAACTTTTTAAATCAAACATAGTTTTACGCTACTCCGGCTTAAAATAAACGCAACTTATAAAAGTTTCGATTCACGACGGGTCTTAAATCGCGGTAACTTTTTAAATTGGAGTAGCGTGAATTATGTTTAACAAAATTATTGGTTTACACCATCTAAATTACGAATTTCATTTTATGATATACCTCCTGTGGCGTTTCCAGGTGGGACCGTCGGATCTAAAATTAAAAACAATAAAGCTCACTTACATTGCTTTAGTGATAGTCAGTTGTGTTTACCTCAAGAAAATGAGAAAATTGTTGTAATTTTTTTAAACCTTTTCGTAGAACACACATCCACCGCCATAAGTGATTTGGTGAAAAAGAGTAAGAAGGAAATAACCTTTACTTGTACATACTTACTAACCGAATTCAAGGTCCATACTGTAAGTTACGGACCGAGTTACCAAGGATCCGTAACTTACAACTTATAAGTTTATTTCACATAAATCAGAATTTCAAATTCAGCGGGCCATGTAACGGACTTTACTGTAGAATACCGCTTGCTAAATTAGCCAATCAGAGCGCGCGTACTATCTGAGAGATACAATAATTACCAACTATTCACCGATTCACCACTAGCCACTAACCCTGCGATGGACTGGCATCCCATCCAAGGGGAGTGGAAATACTGCTAGTCGCTTCATGCTACGGAAACCGGAGATAAGCGCCGGCCTGATGGGCCATCTGGCTCGTAAACAGAGACTTTACCTTTACTCACTGACACTGAGGTGAATAGTTGTTTTAGTATATACCAAAACAGTGAGATAACATAGCACGAAAAGATGATTTTAACTAATTTATTCCTGCAAAGATTACAACATATCCGGAGTTGGAGTAGCCAATCAGCGCGCGCGTTTAACGCTATCCACTGCTTTAGTATATACTAAAAAGAGATATTTAAGGCTTGAAGGTCATTTGCCAAGTGAAAAAAAGAAAACAAAACAAAATAAAAAATTATAACTGGCTGGCTGATTTTTGTGAGAACCGGACTAGCGAGCGGGGTCTAAATTAAAAAGGGAAAAGTTCTGCCTTTGTTATGTCATCCACAATTGGTTAAATTGGATGTTCTGTATGGACCGAAAGCCATATCTTACGACCTATATAAGTTCATTAACTCTGGAGGAGGTCAAAAAACCACATAACATTCGCAAAGCGTTTTAGTCTGACCTATTTCCTCTCGAGCAAAGTGTCGCCGGATTGGCGGTGATGTCTCAAAACGGGGTAAGTTGTCTGAGGCCAAGTGAGCAAAAAGAGTCATTTGCCGACTCACTGAGGAAATCACATTATGGGGGGGGGGGGGGCAAACGTCGTACTACTTTCAAAGATTCAGGAACACCTAAGACATCCAAATTCGGCGCCTAACCACTGCACAAAGCGTATTTGTTTTTGTTTTCTTGTTTTTTTCCCCATTTGTGTGGCTCGCCATATGTCACAAATTTTCTACAAACTCAACGTCGACGTTCGAAATTTCTACGAAGCTAGGAATACCGGTTGAATCAACAAGAGAAACCCATACCTGCAACTACGAGTTCAATCGAGCAATTTGCAAATAGATTGCTGTTGGATGTCACACAATAGAACAGTCCTCCATCTGCTTTTTCTACTGAAGTGATTCTAAGAAACCTGTTAGTCCTGACATCATATCGGTCGGAAAATGTCTTGGAGATAAAGACGCCATCTTTATACCAGTCGTAATTTTGGGCGTATTTAACGTTGCATTGCAGTCTGACTTCATCTTTCCCAACGAGTACAACCATTCGCGGGTCAGAGCATTGTTTTATTTGAGGACCTGTAAGACAAACAGAAAGCATATCAAATTGATATCAGATTAATATGAAGATATTTATTTTATCGATGGTGACTCAGAGACTCACAGAAAAAATCCGAGCCCTGAAAGACCAATCAATCTTACTGGCTTTTTGAAGAACAGACTGTAGTTCCTTGCAACATTCACAAAGTTTCATAAGTTTATTTCACATGACATGAAAAATAGGCACACACTGGGTACGTGTGGTAGTGCAGTAACACAGCGCTTTATTCCATAATTGTCAGCTGACCTGCGTTTTGTCGTCCAGGAGATTTAAGTTATCTTTACGTAATATGTAGCTCTAATATAGTACACGATATTGTTTTGGTACCGTATACCATTATAGTGCCATGGTAGATGTCTTAGGTAAATAGCCCCCGAGAGGACATGTGAAAACTAGTCAAATACTAAACCTAGAGGGATTGAAGAAAATAAAAGGGAATCGTGCAACAATGGCTTCGAGGCTGACGCGTTGATCATTTTCAAGTTCCCTTACAACTTCGTTTTCATAACAAGTGTAAGCGTGCACTCTGAGTGTCTGACAGCTTCCTAATAAAAAAGTTCACTGAAGTAAAGCCTTGTCCGGTGGGATTAGTATTTGGATGGGTGACCTCAAAATATACCACTTGTCCTAAGAAACAGGACCGATAATTTTATTTTAACGCTTAAAAATGAGAACTAAGTAAGGTGCAGATTTTGTTACCCTGCTTTATGCAAAACAAAGATTGATGAAAAAGTAAGTAAATATCGATACACAGTTTTTAGGAAGAGCAGAAGGACGTTTTCAGGAAGTATCGATCGAGAATAAAATATTTTGCCATCAGCAACACATGAAAACAACTTAAAATTTGAAACCAAGAATATAAATAGTTACCATCAGTGAAAAACATTTTAGGAGATTTTTGCTACGTTCAATTTTTCTATTGTACTTTTGGCTACACAAGTAAATCGCAAAATCGAAAATGACATCGAATTCAGCGGGCGCCGTGATCAAGTTACCTTGCTTGTTTACTCGCAAAACAAAGGATACATCTGTGCAAAATGATGGCA
>NC_090874.1:15126195-15128695 GCF_036669935.1 Montipora foliosa | reverse complement strand
TTACATTCAATCCAAAAAGGCATGCAAGCGAGATGACTTACGTGGCGGAGTTCTGGCGTGAAATACTCTAACATTTCACTAAGCCAGCTGTGCTCGATGACCTCTTTAAAACTGTAAGAATCTCTAGAAAAATTCTATGATGTTTTGACGCCTAAAAGTTTATTCCTCTTGACACCGTAGGAGTATTGAAAGCACCTATAAAACCATTTATGGTTATATTCTGAAAATAAACAGTGTAACCAACGCGTAACTCCCTGGCCGGGGATTCTGCAGTTTTTAAAGCTTCGTTGAATCAATTAATATGGCAGAACGCCTACTCTAAATTATTAAATCAGTCTAGCGTTTTTTATTATATCTGTTCTGAATTAATTATCTTTTCTTTCAGTTAGAAGGAAACAATTTTAATTTTAAGCATTAGCAATAGGACTGGAACTTCGAAGACTTCTCCATTTGTACTGAAACACACTCGACGTCAGCGAAAAAACCACCCAATATGACAAAATTTGCCGTCAAAACATTGCCTCGTCATGTTACTAATCGATCGAGACATTTTTTCATGGAGCCAATTTACCATTGAGTGATTCAAAATGAGATGGTTCCATCTTTGTTATCCTTTTTAAGCAACATGAACATTAATTCCTTCTCAATCAAACGAGGCTTGATCGGGAAGAGTTCGGGAAGTCGACTTTCAGAGGCCCTCAGCTGTGAAATTGATAATCTACAATTTGCAATAAAGCTCTAGCGACGAAAGATATATTTTAAGAGCATTACTACGTATGAATCCTTAGTTGACTCTTAGATACAAATAGATGAGTTACTTGTTGAGAAAAAAAAACACTTTTACAAGGACCGCCTTCGTGTCTTAAATAGCCCCTGGTGTCAATATTTACGAAATATTATTTAATACGACAGCTCATTTCAAAGTTTCCATCTTTTTTTAGCATGGCCATTAATGTGGTTAAATTATGATAATCCTTTTATCAGCTGCAAATGCTTTGATGTAAATAACCCGTAAGTTAGCTCTCTGGTGCTTTAACCCAAAGTCGTTAAGAACCTTAAAAACAAACTTGCAAATCGGTAGCCCTTTGAAATTACTAACCCAATATATTACACCATTTAAATCCGTTCACTAGGCAGGCTTTATTATAAACCGATGCCAAGAAAAAAAAAATCGAGATTAACTGAATATTTCGATCGAATATAAGTTAAACATTCGGTCAAAGATGAAACTTTTTAAAGTCACAAAAGCTGATTAAAGGGCTTCCACCCTCAAGGATAATTTGTCGAATTGTATTTTTTTCGGAAAACTCATTGCGCACATATAATTGACCCTATATTTGCTGCCATCCAACTTGTGTAGTAAGCATGCAAAGAACACAGTTCGGTTTCAACATGAATATGTAAGGCTTATAGATGGCTAAATGATCATCTTGAAAATGTTGTAACTACCACCGCAAAGCGGAATCACTATTTTTGACTGGAATCGAAGCGACACAGCTTGCCTCTTTCTGCACATAGAGAGTGACTTGAAATATTGAATCTTGATCTGGGTGATGCGTTTGTTTCTGTTACTGTTACTTTCCTTACCCGCTAAGAATTGACTGAGAATATCTAGAGCACTAACAGCCCCAAAAAAGTAATAGCATTCAGTTTCGAATGATATAAGCAGTCGTATCCACCGCGCGCACAGGCTGAACAATCCTTTGAGCGTAATCGGAAAATTCTTACAACGTAACGTAATAACAGGAGCGCCATTCACAGGAAATCAGTCGTTATCTCTCATTGATTCCTTCTTTCTGACGTTTCTAACAGTTCTGTGCTATAACGATTCAGTAGTTTCTCTGAAATTGCGCTAAATGAAAACGCCAGCTTCGATTTTATGTTAAAGTTATGAATGAGAGCATGCAATCAACAATGTTTAAACAACCTTCGTTGATGTTGTCAAATTTAATTTCTTCACTAAGCCACCTACCTCTATTTTGTTGGGCTGAAATTCCGAAGATTCTCAAAAGAATGAAAGCGATCAAAGAGACTCCACAACCTCGGTGTAAAAACATGCTCCACGTCTCTCGCACTCGCGCGAACCCTCAGCTTCCGCACATTATCCCACCGACTAGTACTTCATCTTTGTGTCTTGTCTTTGTGTCTCGTCAAGGAATTAAACTTTTAACCTGTATGGAAAACTTTCCTAGAATGAATTGATAATCAGGAGGTTCACGAGAATGCTGAAGAGAAAGAATACTGTCCCTGGTTGAAAAAATATGAAGACAAAAGGCGAATGGAACAATCCGACAGTTTTAATACGCATTCTAGCGACTTGCGCGACTGTACGGTTTTCCGACTGTACAGTGTATGAAATACCCAAGAGCTTCATTAACGCAACTAGCGACCCCAACGAATGCAAATTAAGGTAAACAACGTCGACATAAGCAAAGGCAGCTTCTATTGTGATGTGGATGAATCGAAAGCTCTCAAAAATCTCACAACGTGGACTTACAAC
>NC_090874.1:15093695-15121195 GCF_036669935.1 Montipora foliosa | reverse complement strand
TCATAGCAGAGTAAATGTATTTATTGTCTAGCTTAAAAAATGTGATTCAAACTAAAACAATAAACAGCCTGTTGTGTTTAGGTCAAAATTCAAAAAGACGGAAAAAGTACATAATTTGACCAGTTTTGCAATGTTAAAACTGCTTGACGTTGACATAGAGGCAAACAGAGAGAAATTAAATATTTTTTTAAGATATTGAAAGTTGTTATGACTTGTAAGGATTTCAAAACTGTTCTTGTAGCTTTAATTTGTGGAATAATAATAAATGCTAGACTTCGTAAACGGAAAGTGAAAACACAAGTTATTTGAAACCGTTGCAATAAAAATAACTTTACCAATAATGTTAATTACAAACTAATCTACATATTTTACTTAACAACTTTTCAATGGCAACAAAGGCCCTGGTATAAAGATAAACAGAAAAATTTAATGTCACCCTAGTGAGCAGAAACTACAAGTTGCAGGTGAACTAAATGGAAGGTTGATGTTCATTACTAATTTAACATACATGTAGTATGATTTTATTTTGATTGACATGTTTATAACTTTCACCAGCCATTGGTGTTACACTTGAACCTCCCGTACGCGGACACCCTCGGGACCAAGGGTAACTCTTCCCTTACGGGACGGTGTCCTCTTATGCGAAGTTGAAAAAAAAGTGCAACAGAGGGTATATAAAACACCACAACAAGTCTTTTAAAGCTCTTAATTCAGACAACTTGTAATTGTGTTCAAGGTGTAGACAAGCCAAACACGACTATTATTGGTCAAGATAGGAAATTCAACCCCAGAGTTTTTCTCTAACAAGTACATCTTTTAAAGACCTCCCTTTCCTACATGAAATTAGGAGAGGATTTTTCAAGATTTCTCTTAGTAAGGGCTGGTTTTGTATAAGATGCCATTTGTTCATTAGAATATGTTTGAGGACGGTTACGAAGTTCCTGAAGCGTGCGTCTAACTCAGCAGTTAAATAGAAGATTTACGGTAATTCCACACGATTTGAGAAAGGTCTCAAATTCTGAAATGATAAATTAAATTATCGGAAGCAATTTCGTCCGGAAATCCGAATCTAGTGAAAATATCACTCTGCGCCTTGATGACTTCGCAAGAGGTCGTCTCTTTCAACGTGACGAATGAGTATCCTTGACCTTAGATAAAACAAAACACTCTTTTATTACTGTCTTATTTACTTCTCATAAAGTGCATACTCTTGATGACCAGATTGTTTGGGAACTTTGATTAGTAAATTAGAAACCCACGGGCTGGCTTCAGTTACCTCTTCAATAATATCGTCTTCAAGCATTCTATCAAGCTCATTATTGACTGCAACAATTACATCTTAGGTATTAACTGAAGTAAGTGTAGTTAATTCAGTTAATTCTGTTTAAAATATAAGTGCTACACGGCCAACGTTTGTATAAACGTAACCTTTCCTTCATCTTAGGTATTGACTGACAAGTTTGACGTTAGGGTGATTGAACGTGCTCAAAATCAGTAACCTTTCCTATGCCTTTTAAAATATCATCATATTCCTTTAACAAGGAGGCTAGCTTATTACTGGGTTGCCTATGGGCAAACCCAGTCGAGGTCTGCGTTTAGTTTGTTTGTTTTCTTTTTTTTTTTTTTTTTTTTTTTTCCGTGTCGGTAAAAGTCTTGCCTGTCACTCCCCTGGTAAGTGGTGTCTTTGTGTATAGAGCCTTCTGCGCGTATTTTCTTAGGATCGAGAGGGTAGTGGAACTGCGTAGATTTCTCTGGTGGACACAGTAGAATCATCAACTTAGCCTGCAATGGCGTCGAAAGTCATGCAACGCGAATGGCGTTTTAGTGGATCCTTAAACAAAATATACCCTTATGGAGCTCAATAATGGAAAGCCAGTTGGATAAACTAGGCATGAATCTCAAAAGCGACGAGTACTGGACTTCGACAACAATCTATCGCCCGTCGAGACGAAATCAAAGTGAGCAGTATTTACCTGAAGTACATGGTAATTTGACACAATTGAGTTTCTTGTCTTCACGCACGCAATGAAATAGGAAGAGGTTTTCACCTCTAAGAGCAAATATGTTGTTTGTTTCAATAAAATTTTCGCTGGAAAAGGATTCTGTGGTATTTTCTGCCTTTGTGAATTATGATATCATGTTGTGTATTGAATTTTCGAGCTTAAGGCTCAAATGTGATATGGGAGAAGTTTTTTAGTATTGCTCTGTAAGCAGGAAGGGTTCACAGGCCTGTTGGAAGCGGGCTTGAGTTTCAACAAAATGAGGCCCAAAATCAGTGAAAACTTGTGACGCAGATGAATAATAAAGTAGCTGCTATTTCCAAAATGATGGAATTACCTGGTGATAAATAACGTCGTACGCGTCTTGGAGAGTAAATTTTGACTTTGCATAAACAAGAGTTGGGCGATTGTGATCTTTGTTTTGACTTCGCTCGCGTTACTTCGTGGAGCAAAGACCTGCACGTGCACCTTTTCGCAGGTGGAAATCCTCTTCAATAATGGATTTTTCAGGCTTTCCTTTCGTTATTACTTAAGCAACGTTTGTAACTGCGATGATTTAGTTAAAAAAATCTTGAAATACTCCTTTCCGCAGTTCATATATATCTCTTTATAGCTCGGAGTCAGTAACTAAAAAAATTGCAAAGGATGAACGTCGCTGCAGACCAGCTCCCAAGGTGACTCGTAACCCATTGTGGAGCACTGTCTAGCGCAATCGCGCGGTCATGGGTTCGAGTCCCGTTAAACCTCCGACCCCGCGCACGATAGTCCGCCGATGTTCTCCCGACTGAGCTTACCGGTCGGCAGTTAATCGATGACAATAACAGGTGGATTTACTCCTTTAACAATAAAATATCAATATTTAAGTCAGCTTCACTTTAACAGACAGCCTTTGACAAGCCTCGCATCATTTTCCATTCTTAATATTGTTAGCGGCCTCTTCCCTAGCGGCTCCTTAAAAATCTTAATCAAGTTACTGAGTACGTGGTCAGCGTCTTGGTCTTTGTTTGCTGTTGTTTTTTTTTTTAGGTGTCCACAGTCGCCCTCTGCAACCCAGAGACTGGTTTTTACTCTGCGCGACAAGCACAATTTCAAATACTTTTCCCCCATAAATGTAAACTGAATATTTTCTTTCTTTTTCTTTATGAAGAAACCGTTCGTTGTTGGTTCATGAATAAAGTCTGCTTTGTAAGCTCTTTCATAATATAAAAGGTGAAATGAATGCCGGAATTAGTTTCAACCATACTATACAATTAGAGATAAACCACTGTTCTATTTTTTTTCAAATTACTTATTAAACACTGTTAAAATCGCCATGTTGATATTTTAACGAGGTTATCCCAGGTTTCATTTGTGAATATTCCCAGATTGGAGAAGACCTGACTCACGCTGTTCAATTTATCAGAAAACGTGGCTTACTCATCAAAAACAACATAAAATTTCCACCTTTCCTTATGCTTTCAAGAAAGAAAATATTCTATGTAATTTAGCTTTAATCCCAACAGGAGGCAATTTGCAAGGCAAAGATGTAATATTAGTTTGATAGTATCATGATCTTAAGTTCTCCGTAGTGGCCCTAATTTTTGTGTCCATTTTTTTGTAAAAGGGATCCAAAAGGTGTGTTCATATTTCTTCTTCAAGTTTTAAAAACTTGACGAGTAAGAGAATCCGTTCATTTCAGAAAGTATCCGGTACAGGAAACGATTAAAAATTGATGCCCACAGACCGAGGAGTTTTTCGAGTTTTAACGCCGAAATTAATAATTGCTTGGGGCGCAGATTTTCAGTTCCCCATCAATATTTAAAAGTCCTTGTTATGAATATTTTGAGCTTCAGTTGACTTCTAGTCATTAAAGATACAGAAGATCTTTTCGGTGTAGATTATGTACGCATCGTCGAAGGCAGAAAAAAATTCTTTATTATTCCAAATTTTGTTATTTTTTAATCGCTCTACCTTATCATAATTGATTATTTAAAACTGATTTCGCGCGTTCCTCTCTAACATGTTTTTGAAACAGCTGCAACTGAAGCACAAATCACAAACACAAACCACTCTGTGAATCTTTAGTAATTGCTGTTCAAACGTCTCTGAGGTTTTTCACAATTAGACAAAGGATCCGCAATTTTTTCGATTTTAAGCCAACTCACTCCTTCTACGCACATGCAATGATTGCGGCCGGTTTGTGCACGCTTTGATCGGCAATAGAAATATTAGCTAAGTTGAGAGAAATGGAAAGTCTCAATGAGTTCATGGTCGGAGTTTTGTATTTAGTTTTGATTTACGAGATCATTTTATGCGTAAAACAAAAGATGACCACAACTGACCACAAGAGACTTCACAAAACAGCTATCGAAAGCGCATCTCCTCGAACAAGAAAGGATCAGCATGGAGGGAAAGCCTTGATGGGTAGATATTTGCCCATGCCTGCGTCTGGATCAGGAAGACCAGCTAAAACTAGTACCTCTCGGCGCTTTATTCAAATGCGAATTTTGGGTAGACGATGAGTCACCACTAAAGACACCGACTTCCGAAAAGTTAATGCAAGATACTAAATCCTCTGGTTTATCCCACTCAAAGCCATTTCTACGTGGACCACGATATTTTGGCGATCAACAAACATCGAATGGGAGCAACTTAACTTTACAGAGTTAATCTGAAGATTGAATGAACCTGATTCCGGTTTTCTGGAACCTGTTAAGAATCAGGTATCTAACCGGAGGCCTAGCTATATATAGCTTTTTGAGGGCGCAAGAAATGTATTGAATTATTTTCTTCATCGAAAATAATAAGTATAACGCATATTATTTCCGAGGACATAATGGCATGCTAATACGCAGTACACAGTTTAATCAGGGTTCAGGTCGTGAACATTGTCGTTTGAAATATGTTAAACGAGAGCAACACTTTCATTTCACGCTGAAATATTGCAGGTTTCACTAATAAGAAAAGTTGAAATTAAAATCCCACTAGAAACAAATAAATTAATACATGAAAAACATCCCAGTCTTAGTCGCCTTTTATCGTGGAAACAAATCGGCTTAGCAAGACAAAGTACTTCTTGACAATCAATGTCTGAATTGATTAATTGATGAGCTTCAAGAGAACCCAATCAATCATCTCGGTGGTGGGTCTTTTATGAAAACGGGGAACGGTTTTCTTCCGCTGAAATTTATGCCTGGGTATAACTGATTTTAGCCGTAAATGAATAATTCATTGTATCCTCTTTTGTGAATATGCTTCTATCTGTCCTATATCCTTTAATGACCTTTCGTCATGTTCTAATGGTCAATGCCTTAACAATGCTCTGACAGTTGTAACCGATGCCTTTGATACGCTGGGTGATAAAAGCTAAGAAAACTCTTCCATCAAATGTCATTTAGTCGTTCTTTCATATTTTCAGATTCCGGGAATTTACCTTGAACTAAAGACAAGATCTACTTGTGGCGACTTATACTTGAATTTGGCAATTTCTGAGCGAAAAAAGGGTGAAATTGTCTACAGCAAGAAAAGACAATTTTATTAAAAGCTTCTTACTATGTGAAGGCTTATAGTCCGACCTGTTTCAAGTGAACAGAAATAACCCGCCACTGACCAGGATTTCACAGTCTTTTAAAACTGCAGTGAAACACGTTGGCAAATATTGACTAGCGTTTCAATGTTTGATATGCGAGCGCTGCGGAAATGCCAAAAAGAAAAAACAAGAGCGCTTTGATGATCTTAGATGGTTGGTGACACTTTCCGTCGGAAGCTACAATAGACTCGCTGCGCGAAGTCTCTTTCGTTTCCTACCTTACGCTCAAGCGCCAGCAGCTTGTGAAAGCTGCGCGCGCGTAAACGCGAGAGCTGTTAGCACGAAAAGCCTGGACCAAATTTTGCATAAGATCTGAGGATAAACTCTAGTGGGAACCCGCTGTAGGGCGTGAGATAATAGAAGACCATGGGAAAAGTGACAAGCAAACATTTCGGGTCATCTTAGCGACGAAGTGTTTATTGCGACAGTAGTGGGCTCTGGCAGTGGTCTCTTGCTTCTTTTCATAAGCGATAGGCTAGAACGGCGTTTCAGGAAGACAAAGGCAAATGACCAATCAAAAACAACAAATACTTTGAAAAATATGAGAAAAGACAGAGCAACTACTCCACTCATTCCGCATACTATTGATCGAATGCAAAAATGGCCGCCAACAAATTATTCTTTTGTCTCAGTGTTAATTAGACTAACTAGCCTCGTTCACACCCCTAAAATTGAAAGAATTTGGGCTGTAAAACGAGGCTAGTTAGGCTAATTAACACAAAGACAAAAGAATAATTTGTTGGCGGCCATTTTTGCATTCGGTCAATGTTGTCACGCACTCTACTCCCGAGTAGAGTTCATGATACGAGCGACCTGGACCTTCTGAAATCAGGCTACACATGTACACCATGTGGGGTCGTTGCATATCTTTTATACCTGTAGTGTATTTGGCTAGCGGCCTGTGTACATTACGCATGCACGCTGTTTCCTTTTGTTCGGGTGTTTATCAGTTTTTCTGAGACTAAACAGTGGCGACAAGGATAAATTCAATAAGCAATGGCCACCATTGTTAATATAGAGATTTTGATCATACAAAGGACATTTGGGGGACCTATGTGGAGCGAGTGGAAGAGTTTTTCATGGCAAACGACATCGATAAGCACCACAAAGTGCCAACCTTATTTGAGTGTGATCGGCGGGAATTAAGACTTATACGCTGCGGAAGGATCTTCTCGCGCCGGAAAAAAACAGCTACTAAGTCTTTTCAAGAGATAGTCACAACCCTACAAGAACATTTGAGTCCTAAACCACTGGAAATTGCTGAAAGGTTCTGTTTTTACCAAGGAAATCAACTCGAAGGAGAAAGTATTCAGTCTTACGTGGCCGAGTTAACACATTTTGCGACACATTGCAATTTGGACGCTAACTTAATTAAACGAAGCACTTCTGTGTGGACTATGAAAGGCGATTGCTCTCCGAGGCGGAAGTTAAACTGAAATACGATAAAGCTGTCGAGATTGCTGTAGCGATGGAAACTGCCATTCGCGATGCTGCCTAGTTGCAAAAAGAGCTCAAATCAGTCCCTCACGTGCCTGCCGTGTCTGTCGTGGCAGACATTCTTTGCACAAAAGGAAAACCTACACAGGGAAGAATATGTTTGTTGTGAAGAGTAAGGGTCGTGTTTTGATGGGGAGAGATTGGTTACACAATATACACTTAGACTGGGATTTTATAAACCATTGCAAGTTTCACAAGATGCCACCAGCCCTTAATTAAGCTCAGTTGAGCGTTTTGAGTACAGTCAACTCTCTCGTAAGCGACCACCCTTGGTGCACGACAAAGTGGTCGCTTACGGGAGGTGGTCGCTTACGGGAAAGATCAATGAAATAAGTCGAACACTGGATTGATCAATTAATTACATAAACATATTGCCTAATCAGCTAAAATTAGGCAAATAGAAACTAATTTATTTGATTTTTTTCACATGCAACAAGTTTCGGAAAAGTATAGTGGAGTAATGATTCAAAGTTCGAGTGAGGCCTAACACTACTGTGAAGTTTTTTACCCAATTATTCCATCAGGGATCAACCCTAGTATTGGAATTGGGCCCACACAACTAGCGATTACCTAAAATTAGGCTTGGGCCGAGCCTAATTTGTCCTTGTGAATAACATCTCACATACCCACGGCCAGCTCCCGTTCTGGCCTTGTAGCTCAGTCGGTAGAGCAGCGGTGATCTAATCCGAAGGTCGTGGGTTCAAATCCCACCCTGGTCAGAGTTTTTCTCTGTCCTTGTGTGGGCCCAATTCCAATACTAGGGTTGATCCCTGATGGAATAATTGGGTACAAAAAATTCACAGTAGTGTTAGGCCTCACTCGAACTTTGAATCATTACTCCAAATGCTACTGAAGGACAACAACTAGCGATTACGTAGAGTCAAGAGAAAATGAGAGGACAGAGAGGGAGTCTCAGGGCGTTGACCGGGATATGTCATGTCCACGAAAGTTATTTTTAGACGAGCGGAAGTCGGAAGTCTGTCTTCCGGGACGTCCGCATGCAGTCTTGTCTCGCTCTCAGGTTCTTAGTGAAAAGAGAAAATGGCGGCGCACGTGGAAGGCTGATGAATAAATATTCATCATGTCTTTTCAAAATGCATGCGGACGTCTCGGAAGACAGACTTCCGCTCGTCTAAAAATAACTTTCGTGGGCATGACATATCCCAAGGGCTGGACCGGGAACCTCCCTCTCTGTCTCCTCATTTTCTCTTGGTAGAGTGGAGTGTACAGTACTTGTCAATGTGTCTCATGTTAATGAAAATCACCTGAAATTTAAACCGAACAAAACCTAGGAAAACAACGTCAAACATGGGGTGCATATACTGTACTTGAAATCTTAATAATGTATTTACATTACTCGGTCTCATTCGATCGCTTATCCACGAAATCTAGAATGCTCGATTGCTTCTGTGACTTAAGCCTCATGTCAACAATAATATCAGACACTTTCGTGACTGCACTAGACAAATCCTCGCAACTCCGATAATCTGCAAACTCAGCGATCTGACGCACGAGATCAAGTGCTCCTTTAACTGTTTGCACCGCTGGGATTGGTAAGGGAGCATGGTCACTGCTATCATCACTGTCGGAATCAGTTGCTATTTCCGTCTTGTTGCTGTTTACGTGAGTAGCGATAACCTCATCTCGTAGGGTCTCCCTCCAGTCAGGGTCGGCGGGATCTAAGGAGTAATATTAATAGGCGTCCGCATCATCGTCGAAGGCAGCATAGGGTGCAGCGTCAATACCTTTCTTAAACATCTTCTGCACCAGGGCTTCAAGGTCTAGTAACTCCTCACCGGCAAACGGGTCATCGTCATCTTCATCCAATTCCATGGCTGAGGGGTACATTCCAACATGTCTGAAACACTTACTGATTACCTCGCACTTGACTTCGTCCCACGCATTTACCATCCATCGCACGGCCATTAGGAGGTTCACAGACTTTACTATCTCGCTGGCAGAGTGTTCTCCGTCAACTTGACTAACGATATGCCGCAGCAACTTCCTTTTGTAGTAGATCTTCCACACCTTGATTATACCAGCATCCAGGGGCTGCGTGCGCGATGTGGTGTTCTTCGGTAGAAAGGCCACTTTAATGTTGGAGAACATGTCTGTCAGCGAGGATGGATGACATGGTGCATTGTCTAAGAAAAGGATAATATGCCTTTCCTCTCTTTTCAGACGGTTGTTCAACCTGGTAAGGATAGTAACCATTATCTCGGTTCTCATCCACGCCTTCTCGTTGCTGAAGTACTGGGCACCGCAGGGGTATGATGGATTTGCCAAACGTGCGAAGCAGCGCGGTCGTCTGCTACTTCCTATCACAATAAGGGCCTCTTTGTTGCCCGCTACATTCACAAAGAATGCAGAGGTTATTCGTTGCTTCGCATTTTTGCTGCCCCTACAGCGTTTCCCCTTTTGAGAGAGCGATTTCTGAAGCATCGCCTTCCAGAAACAGCCAGTTTCGTCCTCATTCCATATATCCCTCGGTGAGTAGCCCTTAGTTAGCTCTTTCAATCTTTCATTCCAGCTGTCTATCGTCTCTTGGCTTACATCTCCCTCTTCCCCAGAAATATTCATTTGGCCGATTTTATGTCTCTTTTTCCACTTGTCTAGCCAACCACTTGTTCCTTTAAATGTGTCATCTCCAATTCTCTCAGCTATGATTCGCGCTTCTTCGACCAGCATGGGGCCATCAACAGGGATATTTGACTCTCTTGCTCTGGTATACCATTTCCACAACAAACCATTGATTTCGCCATACTTTTCAACATTCAATCTCTTTTGAGATTGAGCTCCTTCATTAGAGTTCCACGATTCTAGAATCCTAGCTTTCTGCTTCAGGATTTTGACAATCTGTGTTTTCCCGCCATCAAATATTTTCGCTAACTTTCTCGTGCTGTTACCCTCGTTAGATTTCCGGATGACTTCTATTTTTTCTTTCAGGGGAAGACATTTCCTTTGACCATCATTAGCTTGTGGGGGCATTGGTGGCTTCTTCGCTGTGAATTTCTTTGTAACTGGTTTGATGTCCTTAACTGGGATTCTTGCTTGCTTGGCCACCTTCGGGGTCGGCACGTCAAAACAAGAAACGCAATAAGCCACCGATACACCAGCTTTCCAGCCTAGGCTGTCTTCGTCAGCAGGGGATGAACATTCTTTAGACTTGTTACAGACAGGTTTTGCACACCTCAGACAAATATAATTCGTAAGACTTGAGCATTTAACACAGTTCCTCATCTTTAACCCTGTTGAGCACACGTGCATGTACAAATGTGGGAAATTCCCACGAGTATTTTATCTTTATCTCACGCGTTAAGGATACAAAGTGCAGATGCCAATCAAACTTGAACAACCTCCACGCAACCAACGTGTAACACGTGCAGTAACAGAACTGAAAATCTTCGTCATTTGCCTATCATTCACCATCGATTCGCTCCGTTTGAAGTCCACATGGAGAAAAAGAATTTTTCAAGCATCACGGTTCATTCATTTATACGAGGTTATCATGTCTACAAGGATGAAACAACATGGGTTCCCGAAATTGGTGAGCAACGTAGACTGAAACGTGAGCCACTGAATGAAAAAGATGGAAAGGCAGTTGTAGTAGTGAGGCCGCTGTCAAGAAATTTTACTGAAGCCGAACATCCCAACACCGTGTCAAAAGAAGACGAAATTGTCGGCCACATACCATTACAAATGTCTCAGTATGTCAGCAAATTCTTGAAACGAAGGACCAACAATGGAAAGGCCATTATAACAGAAAAACGTGTAAATCGAGGAGCAGGTTATGGACTGGAAATTCCCTGCAGTTACATTTTCTACGGAGACAATGACATTTCTATTCTATGGCTTAAAGAAAAGATTGAAAGCACTGGCATATTTCACATTGAATAGCGCCTGGCCAATCTATGCATTCTTCTGATGAACTTGTACTGACAGTATATCATTTTGGAACAGATCACTGTAACAATTAATGTAAACTGTTGTTATCTGTCAGCAGTCCGGGGTAGCGTCATTAAAAATTGAACTTTTGTCACTTCTGAGTAGTGATTCACTAACGATCATACATGATTATGTTGGGTGGTCGCTTACCAGAAACAGAAAACAAAAGAATATGTCAAATTTGTGGCCTAAAAAGTGGTCGCGGTCGCTTTAGAAATTTGAGTGGTGGTCGCTTACGAGAGAGCTCTGGGAACAGTATTTAACTGAGAGACAGAACGGTTGTTTACGAAGTGGTCGCTTACGGGAGGTGGTCGCTTACGAGAAGTGGTCGCTATGAGAGAGTTGACTGTATTCCGATGTCTTCGAAGACAAGTTGGGCACATTTACATCAGCCCAGGCAAAGTTAACCCTCAAGGAGGATCACCAAGCACACTTTGTTAAATAAAGGCCAGTGCCTTATATATAATTACGCCTTGAAACCAAAAGTGGAGGAAGAATTGAGAGGACTTCAGAATGAAGGGATTATAACTAAAGTTGAACTGAATGAAGTGAATTGGCCGCCACACCCATTGTGCCACTTCCTAAGAAGGATGGTTCTGTCAGACTATTTCAAGGTCACAGTCCAGAACTAAAATACAGAACTAAAAGCAGAACAGTACCCCCTTCTACGTATTGAAGCCATTTTTGTAAGCCTTGCTGGAGTACAGAAATTCTCTAAGATCGATCTCCATCAAGCATACCACCAGTTAGAGATGGAAACTCGGATTCAAGGAAATCATACCTCACCTTCAATACCCATATGGGTTTCTTCCAGTATAACCGTCTGGTTTTTGGTATCACCTCTGCACCAGCGATCTGGCAACGAACCATGGATAAAGTGTTGGAAGGAGCTCGTGGCAGAAGCTCTTGAGCCCTTCTACTCCCGCAGAGATGAAATTTTGATCCTTGGTGGCTCTCTGATTTGAGGAATCAGAATCGCAGTACCCCGTAAGCTTCGGCTGAAAGTTCTTGAAGAACTTCATCGAGGACATCTAGGAGTGGTGAAGATGAAGGCCCTAGCCCGAAGCTACATGGATAAGGAAATGAAGATACTGCAAGATCTTCCTCGGGTTTCCAGTGAACTGCTGCCGGAAGAGCCTAGAAAAACACCTTACATCCTTGGGAATGGACTTTCTCGCCCCGGCAGTGTATCCGTGTATTGATTTTGCTGGCCCCTTCCTTGGCCATATGATTGCCGTGGATGCTTATTCAAAATGATTGGAACTAGAGAGAATGGACACTACCACCTCAACAAAGACCATCCAGAAGCTTCAAAACCTCCTTGCTAGGCATGGTGTCCCGGTGCAACTAGTGAGCGACAATGGACTGCAGTTAAATCTGAAGAATTCGAGCTTTTCCTCAAGAGAAATGCAATGAAGCATGTAACATCATCACCTTATCACCCTGCCACTAATGGTTTAGCTAAGCGCTGCGTGCAGAGCTTGAAATCAGGCATGAAAAGTGAGCCAGAAGTGAAACCTCTAAACATTAAGTTGACAAGGTTCTTGTTAGGTTACAGAAGTGCACCGCATTCGACCACTGGTGAGCCGCCATCTCAGTTATTTTTTGGAAGACGACTGTGCACTCGGCTGGACCTGTTGAAACGAGATCTCCGCTTGAAGGTCAACAACCGCCAGATAGAAAAAACTGTCTCCACAACTGGTCGGACAACCAGAAACCTCTCCATTTGCTAGAGAGTGATAACGCGCAACGACACTTGTAGTACTAAGTGGGTAACTGGTATGATCCGAGCACAGCGCGGTACCTTGCCCTGTTCACCTTTATCACTCGGCGGCCATTTGGAGTCCGTGGGGAATAAAGGCTTTGTCTTTGCATTCTCTTTGCCCGTCCGGTCTCACACTGAATGAGAGGTTCGACTGGCAAAGTCTTTTGTTTGGACATTGAGTGATATGGGCCAATGAAGTGAAAGTTGGTCCTAATTTGGTGTGGCGCCGACACACAGACCAGCTTAGGGGCTCAAGTATGCGTATGGCAAACAGAGGGGAGGGTCGAGGGGAGGAGGAGGAAGAGGTGGCTAGCGGCCTGCAGTGTAGTTACTCATGCTCACTGTTTCCTCTGATCTTGTTCGTGTTTTTGTCAGTTTTTCTGAGACTTAGCAGTATCAATGTTAATTAGACCTACTGCCCTCATTTGAAACAAATCTGCTTTTGAAATTTGCTCGTCGTAGCGGGGCTAGAAAGTCTTATTAGCATGAAAACAAAAGTTTCAATAATAATATGGTAGTTACAATAATAATATGGAGTTTTATCTTTTGTCTCACGATGTAGTTATTTTAGATGCAATGTAGATCGCGGCGTTTCAACTTTTTACTGCTGGTCTTCATCAGGCGATGAGGTGGACTAGTCACACTCGATCATTTGTAACACGATGGTCGGCTGTGATTGGGGCATTTCGATCCTACATTGCTTCGTTGGTAAATTGTTTCCAGTGCGGTCCGCCGCTATGCTGTTTCCCTGAGCTGTTTACCAGTGAGGGTCCCGACAAGGAATTTTACCTCGTTTCAAAGCGGACAGTTGACGGTCTCGTGCCCGTGCTCAGAGACGTCAGAGGACTGGGTACAAGCGAATCGTGTATCTTTGCTTGCTCCTTGATTCTCTCTTTCATAGATCTCCCTGTTTGCCCGATGTAGACTTAACCGCATTCGCAAGGAATCTTGTACACTACATCATCCATTCGAATGCAACAACGAGCCGTTCAAGACGTCAAGCCACCCCGCGGGAGGTGGGTGGGCTACCATTTTGCACAGAACAAAAAGAGAAATTTGAAACCTCTCGCCCACTTAATTGAAATTGATTGAAGATGGGGAAACAAAAGATCTTAATTTTTAATTCTTTTGTTCACTTGAGAATTCTTTGAGGACGCCCACTGTTGTAACAAGAAATTACTTCAAAAAGAGATAGTGCATCGTTTCCGGAATGGCAAGCCAAGGGCAGGAGAAAAGATAAAATACTATAGTGTGGCTCACTCGGTCTTTCATATTGATTTGGCTTCGTCTATTGAAACTCTCGAAAAATTAAGATAGAAATTTGGACCGTCAACTGTCTGAATGACGAGAAGTCTGATACTCTCAACCATTAAAGAGAAAGACTGATTTTTGTTCATTTCCGTTGTACATCAAAGCATAAATTTTAAAGTCTTGGTTTTCACGTGACGTCACCAGAATTAAAAAATAAGGAGTTATCAATCCTTTTGAGATTTTAGTTTAGTTAGTTATTAGAACAGCTGAAGACTTATCTTTTTTGCAACTTTTCAGTTTAATAGGGTTTTTCGTCTTTTGATAAAGCAAGATTAAATTTCTAAATTTCTACGATTTTGCGTGGCACGATATTAAAATGTCGGCCGAAAATGCTGCCACGTAGGTTTAAAAAGACTTACCCGCTGAGATTTCGCAATCTGAATAGTCCTTGTACGAGAATAAGTACTCATCTAGATGTTTGTGAGCCCTCAAAAGACGACTATAGGCTTTTTATAGCAAAACTCGATGACATATGTTTTTGTTAGCTTCCGGCCGCCTTATTTGTTCCTCTTAGAGGGACAGAAACATGGCGTCTCCATACAAAGCCTTACAGATTTGAGTAAAACATTTCTTCGAATATCTCCCAAACGAAACATCGCACAGACCTGAATCTTTGCGAGACAGTTTGAATATTGATCTCCTTTTGTTTCATTGATTTTTGACTTTATTTGTTGAATGGTTTTGATGATGGTGTGACAGAGAAAATCAGCAATAACTATGTTACCTTCAAATGCCACTGCATAAAATTTCAAATTCCGTTTTCCGTGAATTTTCTATTACCGTATAATTACGCGTGTTACATATGATTCTCTTAACTTTACAATAACTGGTTCCTGGTTAACCCAATTTATTACTATGTGCGAAGATTATTTACATTACTCATTAACACGAAGAGAAACAATTTTGAAATTTCCAACAATATATATCGCTTAAAACTAAACCAAAATCATTCAGATAGTCAAAACTTCCTATTTATGATCATTCCCTTCACTTTTGTGCTTGTCAGCACTATGACTGGCGATACTTTAGGTCCACGTGTACACAAGTTTGTTTTTGCATCTATAGATGTCTAGATTTTCAATTACAAACTCTGTTTTGATTGGCCACTCTACCTCACTGTATAAATAGTTCACGCTGAAGTCAAAATAGGTACGTTTCGTTTTTGAGGCACGAAACAAAAAGGTCTGGGGACATGAGAGCCCCAAGAGGACGGCATGTTATAAATATAGGCGACTGCGAGCAAGTCAAGTCAGCAGTCTATCGTGTGAATGTGGGAATTGGCGCCCAAAAAACAAGATGGCGTCAAACCGACTGTCAAAACGATAAGGCCTGTCGTTGCTAAGATGAAAAGAAAGCTAGGATCTTTGGAAAAGGGAAAAGGGTAGGAGAAAACGGTGGTTCTTTAGTGGAGTGATCATGCTACCGTGCAGATTTTAGAGTTTAGTGGCACAACACACGTGAGATGCTCTCCCTTTTCATGTAGCATTATTTTATTCAGGACACTGTATACACTTTCATATACCGGACAAAAGTGACGGACGACAAAAGAGCCATTGTTATTCCGATTAGGAATTTCTGATTAGGTATTGCTATACTGTTTTTTTCTTTTGTTTTACGGACATTATTCATTTCGGATCCGGTATATGAAAGACGAGCTAGAATTATTGTTAACAAAATTACATTATTTGCAACCGTAGCCTTACTTATTTTTTATGCCTGTCTGTACCTCGTACAAACAGACTTCATTTTGCACAATGTGGCTGTCTTTTTTTTTCAAATTTGAATTCCTCCTGTCATGTCAATTCTTCCTTATCTTCATTGAAATGTCAAGTTTCTGGAAAATAATTAGCTCATTGACATCAATAGGTGGTTTTCACGTGACGTCATCGCCGCCATGTTGGTGGACGAAAACAAAAAATCTCTCATTAGTCTCTCATTAGCTCCTTTTGTTTGTCCACCAGCAATTGTACATTACATGGTAAAAGTTAAGAATCCAATCCTGCCAACGCGTCGGCCAACGCGTCGGCCGACTGTCGCTCAACTGTCGGTCGACTGTCTGCTTGACGCGTTGGCCACTGTTTTAACTTATAACGTGTGTCGGTGGTGTATCGACCGACACGTTGGCCGACGCGTTGGCCGACGCGTTGGTGGGATCGGATTCTTAACTTTTACCCATTACATAATGGTTATCAGGGTCTCCAGAGATTGGTTGCAAACCATTTATAGCAGGAACAGTTGTAACCACCCTGCCTTATACAACTGTGCATGTGCTTACTTGTCTGGAAATGCTAGTTAAATATCTTAATTTATCATGCCAGCTTACTACACATACATGCAATTGCAATTGGCTAAATTGCAGAATATCCCGCAACACTAGCTATTGTGCATAGCTATTAGAAAAAGAATACTCAGAAATGCAAATTAGGCCTAGGCACTGATTTCAAAGATTTCAAATTGGTTACCTTTCAGTTATTGTATTGCATACATGTATGTACAGTTATTAGGGCTAGGCACCGATTTCAAACTGGTTAGCTTTCAGTTGTAGTGTTTATCAGCAGTTACATGTAATTAGGGCTGAATTATGAATAAGTTACAACAGAGTAGCTGTGTGGATGAGTAACCACCTTCCAGAGAACTTGAGTGAATTATCAATAAATTACAACTAAGTAGCCACATAGGTCTACGCGTAGCTACCTTCCAGAGAACTTGAGCGAATTATGAATAAATTACAATGGAGTAGATGCATAGCCACTTCCCAAGAACTTGAGTGAATTATCAAGAATAAATAATAACTTGAGTAGCCACTTAGACGCATTGCAGGCTGTACCGTGTAGCTAGAGATGCAGGTATTCTGCAATTGGTCCTCTGTTTTTGCTTTTTTTCTGCAACCATTGGATTTGCTCATGACTGTAAAGATTTAAGATGAAAGTTGTTAAATGGATAATTGTAATAAATCCTTATAAGTAAAGGCTTTTTAAAACAAATTGAGGTAAAAACTACCTCAATTTGTCACACCTACCAACACTGGCCTTTTGCTGAATTACAAGAGCCAAGTTGATGATCGCTACAAGTGCGGCTTATTGAAAACTATGCTTGATCGTGCCTTCTGCCTCTCATCCAACTGGTCACACTTTTCCGATGAATGTAATCGGCTCAAAATGGTGTTTTCTCGTCTTAGTTATCCAGACAGGTTAATTAGTTCCACCATCTCGCGCTTTATCGCAGTCAAAGCTTCTGATCAACCTGTTCTCGAATTACCAGCTGTTAACAACGAATTTAAAGCGGTTCCCGTTGTTCTGCCATTTAAGGACCAGTCTTCAGCCGATATTGTAAGAGCACAACTTAAAGATCTGAGCCAGAAAATTCAAGTGACCTTCCAGCCCATATTTGTTAGCCACAAGATTAAACAGCATCTGAAACCGCGCGAAGTCAAGCCTCCATTGTCAACCAACAATCCCTTGTTTATCAATTTAAATGTGACCTGTGTGATGCAGGTTATGTTGGTTACACACGGCGGCATTTGCAGCAACGCGTTCACGAGCACAAGAATGCGTCTTCCTCCATTGGAAAGCATTTCCGTGTGGAACATTCCTATGTGCCCAATGACCTTACGAGGAATTTTACCATCTTAAAAAAGAGCAAGAGCAAGTTTGACTGTCTCATATATGAAATGTTTTAAATTAATGAACTGAGACCAAGCCTCAATGTACAGTCAGACTCAATTCGTGCGAAGGTGTTTTAATCCTTTTTTATTCTTGCATGTTTTTAACACCTCCTTTTGTACAGTCTCATACTTTACATACTTTTACTTCTTAGTTTTCAGTTATATTTATATGTATGCAAAATCTTATCTTCACTTTTAAGCTTGATAATGACCGAAGTTCGGTCGAAACGTCGCGCATTTTTCCCGATAATTTTTACCTCAATGTAATAAATTATCATTATATGTGAATGTACAGTAGATTATAAGAATTCTTAATGCATGGCAAGGTCAGAAGATAATAATAGCTCTTGTTTGTTAATATTATTCTTTCAAGAATTCAGTCAATCACAAAGTTTTTCAAGAGTTTGGGACCCCAAACAGGTACTGTATTTTTGTCTTAAACGATTAGCAGAATTAATGAAAGGTTTATATACATGTGGAAGAAGATATCCTAAAGAGTGTTGAATTTTGTTTGGTTATTGATAATAATCAATATTGGAAAAAAGGTTTCGACCCAGGAGTTACATAGCTTGATGGAATTATTTTGATCATCTTGGTGAAAGTAGTCCTGAGAACGGCTGTTGACAATAACCGAAATTTTGACAACCTGAGTGGAAGTCATCTTCAGAGTCAAGTGATGGTTGAAAATTCAAAGGAATGTAGTGATGCTCTGGTAATTGGTGCATTATGATCCTGTTTGTGAGTGAAGGTCGCAGTTGGTTTGTAAGCTGAGTGAAAAAAGTTGTGTGTAGTTAAGGTTTTCTGTTAAGTAACCATTTGTAAGGTGCAGGTAGAGGGTGGCAATAGTTAAATGTAGTTTGTTCTAAGTTTATATACAGACATGTACCAGCTTTCAACTGTGATGCGCTTAGGTAATACATGTGCTCCACAGAGTCCTAGTTGATAGTGTGTCTTGTTCTTGAGTGGTTTTCAGCAATATTGTTATTGAGATCACCATTCTTACAGCTGTAATCGCTTGTTTGTGTTTGGTAAATCATGTACGTATTTAGGTTCCTGCCAGTTTCACCAATGCAAGTGGCCTGGCAATCACAGCATGTGATCTTGTAGACTCCTCCCTGTCTGTCCTTGGGGTCGTCTTTGTCTTATTATTACCAGCGTCTTACAACTTGAAAGCTGGTATATAAACTTAGTACAACAATTTACAGATGTACAATAAACAGTTGCCAACCTTTACCTTCTCCTTACAAATGATTACTTAACACAGCAAACCTTAACTACACAATTTTTTCCTCTCAGCTTACAAGCCCACTGCGACCTTCACTTACAGTACAAACCAGACATTAAATTCCATTGAGGTATAATCCATATTATGGAGCATTAAAACTTATCACTTTTAGTAAAGAACACATGGTTGCCAAAATTAATATTTATGTCCAGATTACATGTATGTTGGGCTTGTGAAAATGAACAATCAACTAATGGAACTCTTTTCCTAAAGAAGAATTTCAACTCACCATTTTAAATTTATTAATTTGATCAATAATTTTTAGCATGCTTTTGGTATGTTATTGTCATTTTAATTAGGTTACTTTGATTGATAGTTATCAAACAAGGATCACTTAAGAGTTAACAACTCAGTTTAGATTTTACATGTATATCTTGGTGACTTTGTTTTAATTTATGCTATTCAGTCTGGTCCCCCTTTTTATTTTAATTTTGTTATTTTCAGGGAATAGAAGGAGTTGTGGTTTGGCTGAGGATCCTGCAAAAATGAAGACAACAAAGACAGATGAGCACAGGGAACCAATACTTGAAAATCATCAAGTGGCAAGTGCAGCACGCAATGCATCATGCATGGACAAAAGTGCTGAAAAGAGCAAAGAAAACAGTCATAACTCAGAAAATGAAGCATTGCTAAATGATGAGTCAATTTCAGCCACAAGCCAGCCAGAACACTCGACCCCCATTACTGATACAAAATACTGTAAAAAAACTGAGAACAAAATTTACTGTCCAGCAGTAGTGGGAGATCAGGGAGAATTGACTAGCATGGACTGTGGGGATACATTCTATTCAGCTGATGAAGACAGTGCTTGTTTATATAATACGTGTCATGGGAGCTTCACTAGCACACAAAATCAAGGTGTAGATATTTCTTCCAGAAATGAACCAGGGGTGGATGCTAAAGGGAGTGAAAACAAAGAAAGTCTTTTGCTTGCAGAATCAAATAGGCGAGAATTCTCCTTAAATGAAGAAAGCTCTTGTGTTGATACTGCCAGAACAGATCATGATAGTGTTAATGATCATTGGGAAAAAGAGGAATCCATAGAGTACTCTCAGCAGATATCCAAGGCACCAGCAGTCTCCTTGCCCTGGGCCAAAGAGTCACTTGATCATGATAAATTGAATGTAAACATTGTCAACAAAGACCCAAAAAACAGTAACAATGATCTCATTGAGGGAGATCAGAATGACCAGTATTCTTGTGGCAGTTTTGATAGTAGCAAATGTGTTAAGGACTCTAGCAAGATCATTGGGTGCAACTCATCGGATTTGGAGAAATCTGTTTCCTTTGAGGATTGTAAAGATTCAGAATGCGATGAAACATTCAGTGATCTCAGTGAAGTGAAACACAATGCAAATTGTGAGCTGTTTGAAAAGCCTTCAAGTGATCTTGACAGAGACTCAAATCATGGTATCTCTGAAGGCTCCAGTTCTTCTGACGAAGATCTTTTAACACCACCAATTTTCCTTTCTTCAAAGTTTCAACTTAAACCAATCATAAAAACTCCAGAAAAAGGAGTCGCTCCATCATATTGCACACCATCCCCAATTATTAGCGACGTTAAAAGAGAAGAGAAAATCAAATACAAACTCTCTTTTGACAAGCTGATAAAGGAAAAAGCAATGCATGGAGAGAAGGATGCAGAGCTTGCAGAGATGGAAGCAGAGTTGCAACGAGGATTGGAAAGAGGAGGCATTTGTGATGTTCACGTGCCGAGTGCTTTCAGTGACATTGAATCTGAAGAGGAACTCTTTGATGGTAAAAATTGAAAATCAACTTTTTGTGTATATTTTTCCCATTCAGTTGCATGTAAACCCATTGAGTCCTGCAGGGGGTTCCCCATTGACGAGTAAAATCGTTTGGCGTTAGACAGAGTAAAATACTAAGTATGGTGGGTTTAGGCCGGTTTAGGGGTGAATGGGCTATTGGGGCATAGTTTTTCAGTGACTGATTAATGTATTGACTCTGGGGGTTCCCCATTGACAAGTAAAATCGTCTGGCGTTAGACACAGTAAAATACTAAGTATGGCTGGTTTAGGCTGGTTTAGGAGTGAATGGGTTAAGGGGAAATAAATTTTGCCTTGGTTACAGGTTACATGTAGGTCATCTAGATGTGAATAGTTTACATGCGTGAGTTGGTGCTTTGAATTGTAAAAATGCATTTAGTTCACATACATGTACCTGTACATTATAAATCACAAATGACACGAAGCATTATTTGCATAATTTGATAAATTAATTTAAATTTTTCCAAATTATGTATTTAACAAATTCATATTATAATTTACATGTTTTTACTGTTCTTTGTCTTATACAGTAGATATTGTGGATTTGTTGTTCAAGTGTTGTCTGTATACCGGTAGTAGCTTAATGATGAACATTAATATTTTGAGAGTGTTTTGTAATTCAGATGGGCGTGACCTGAAAGACTGTATGTTGCCAAAGGATATCAAGAAGTTCCTTGTGGATGTTCATGATTTTTCTGAAGAACTGTCAGGGGAGGACATCTTTCCACTGTTTCACCCCTATGTAACAGTAAGCCACATTTTGTTGTCCAACAAGACAATACATGTACTTTCTCTTTGGAGGCTTGTCTAAAAGGCTTTTCTCCCTGGCCATCCCACCACTGGTAATGGAATATCGCAGAGAGAAAGTTTCATGTACATGTACATGGAGGTGGGCTCTCTTGAACAGTGAGCCTTAAAGAAAATTAATCCTCTTAACCTACGTGATTCCGATGAATTTCTGGAGCAAAAAGGTCTCTTTCAGTGACTTTCAGCTGGTTAAATTTGTAGGCTGCCAGCTTTCAGGGACATTCTCTGCTAGTATTCTTCTTGCTTGGTTGCAAAGTTTCTAGATACTGTAGTAGGCTGATGAAAAAATGTAATTTAAGGGGATCTACATGTAGCATATGTCTCTAGATGCCTTCTTTCAGTTTGAAATTTATGCACAATTCATGGTCACATCTACACACTGTAGCTAGTATGCTATGGAATTCTATAATTTGACCATGTCCAGACACGCATTGTGTACATATATGACACAACACTGATTTTTTTTTTTAGTGAATTAAGACTTGGATTTCAGGCCCGGGTTGCTTGAAGCATGGTTGGCGCTAACTAGTGTTAAACCATGGAAACCAATAGGGTTTGATACCTCTTAACCAATGGTTAGCCCTAACCAGACTTCAAGCAACTGGCTCCAGATTTTTACCATTACTCTTGTTTTTTTTAATTTGTATTTTCTAATTACTAAGGTTTTTGATAAGCAATTAAGAACAAAAAGCAGTGATATAAAAGAATGAAGTTTGGACGGCTCCATGCCGTCATTCTCAAATTCAACTAAAAAAATTAGGTGAGTTCATAATAATTTATAGTGAATTTACGTTTGAAAGTCTCAGTACATAATTATAATTAATAAGAGAAAATAAAATAAATAAAATTCCAAGCGTGGTGTGCTTGAACGTTCAAATAGAAAGTTTTGCTTTAATGGAGTCAGATTGAGTGCTTAGTGTTGGGTTATTGTTTGAGCATTTCATAAATTAAACAATCCAGCCCCCGACAGCATTTCGTGAGAATTGTAAACTGGTCACGGAGATCTTTGTTCCTCAGATTGTGTATGTCCCGCAGGTGTTTAACAAGGACAGTATGCTTATTTTCATTAATGCACTGAGGTAGGTGTCGGCATGTATAGCCCACATAATCTAACATCACACAGATACCGGTAACATTTGTATTCATAAACAAGGCATTGTTCATTAATAAGAGGTGGTTTGGGTTCTGTCACTTTGATCTCATCAGCAATTTTCTGGCTTGTAAAACACTGGGAGCAAGTCGCTGTTAATTTTCTTCACGAGATCAGAGAGCTGTCTTCGTACTACATGTCGGCTGATCGTTGATCTTTAAAGGGTAGAATAAGCTGAACGGGCTTATTAACCTGAATATCTTGAGTACTTGTTCTTGGTCTTGCGACTCAATGAATCTGGTGATTGTAGAATTAATGAGTCCTTCAGGGTACTTAGGCTTGAGAAAGATCTCTTTTCAGGTTATCACGTTCAGTAGCGAAAAGATCAGATGAAGATGAGAGTCGATGTACACGATTTAACATTATTTGACAGTTCAAGCGCACCATGCTTGGAATTTTATTTTATTTTATCTTCTCTTATTAATCATATGCACTGAGACTTTCACACCTATGTTCACTATTATGAACTCACATAATGTTTTTAGTTGAAATTGAGAATGATGGCATGGAGCTGTCAAAAAGTCATTATTTTATATCGCTACTTTTTATTCTTAATTTGTATTTTCATCTTCACTTTTAAACACGTTGTGTAGCCCCTAGGTGATACTTGGTTATGTAAAGTATTATTATTATTATTATTATTATTATTATTGTTACTATTATTATTGTCATTTATTATTATAATTATTTTGCCTGTGATTGCATTCATTCACAGGATGTTCCATCCCTGTTGATAAACCCTTCTCCAGAATGTGACACATTTGAAGGCAAGCTGGTGGTGGCATCAAGCAGTGACCTGCAAGAATTACTCTGTGGTGGCTGGATACTACAGCACTACTTGGATAGGTTCTGTCCTGCTGATGTTGCGTATTGGCTGTTTCAGATACTGTGTCGGCACAGGGACCAGCATATCATCAGTTCTTCATTTCAGATCCTATGGACATTAACTGAAGCAGCCACAGAGGTACAATTTGTGTGTGTAAAACTCATTGTACCACAGCTTTGAACAACTGGCATTACAGGGAGTTAATGCAAAAAGAAAAAGAAAACATGTGTAAAGTGGAATTGGTAACATTGTTAATAGATAGTGACTCAGTTTTTTTGTAAGTTGAGTTTCCTGAAATATACACATGTAGTGCACAAAAGTTTTGAATAGACATTTGAGCTTGAAAGTAACATCCCTAAATTTTAACGAGTAAAAAGTCAGCGCTGTTTGTTAAGTTTAAAAAAGGTTAGGACATTATTATAAAGCAATGGTTTATTTGAACCAAAGTGTGTTTCTTAAGCCATCTAGGATCAAGCTTGTATTTTCTTTGCTTTTTTACAGAAGAGAGATGATTTACCCCCCAACCCGAGAGGTTCACTATGGGTCCCAAGTATTAAGAAAATAATGAAAGAGTTACTTTCTCTTGGTGCAACAATACCAACGCTTTATCCTGGGGATCTTGTGGATGCACTAAACATCAAGGAAATGTTTTCTGCGGAGATTTCTTCGGGCGAGATCCAAATGGATCCAACCAGCAGCAGTCCTCAAACTGAATGCTTCCCTGTCGTAAACATTATGCATCTTGTGCAGTTTGTCACACACTGCCTACAAAAGTGTCCAAAGTCTTTCACCATTCAGGACTTGAGAAACTTGGTGGTTATGTTTTGTCGCTTGGCTTTGGATATGAGACTTCAAACTGTTGTGTTCGACGTTGAGATGTGCCTTGCAGCAGTGATGAACTGTTATGGAGAAATGCAGTGGCCTGATGAGGTACATTTATGATAATTAATAGTAGTAATAATAATAATAATAATAATAATAATAATAATAATAATAGTAATAATAATAATAATAATAATAATAGTAATGAACTGTTATGGAGAAATGCAGTGGCCTGATGAGGTACATTTATGATAATTAATAGTAATAATAATAATAATAGTAATAATAATAATAATAATAATAATAATAATAATAAACTTTATTTAAAGCCCTGGTCAAACGGGAGGAAGAGTTAATGATAGTTGACGAGAGTTGAAACTCTTGAGAGTGATCGAGAGTTGGCCAAACGAGAGCAAGAGTTGGCGAGAGTATGTCGAGAGTTTCAGGGGTAAAAGAGAGAGACCCTGGGAAAACGCTTTCTAACACAAATAATTATGGCGAGTAGCCAGCCGGTATATTCAGCTATCCAGACCGCTAACGTGAATTTTGTGTGCAAGCTTATGCATGTTTATTTCTAATGCTTATGTTTTTTGGCTGTCACTTCCCTATTGTGATAGTCTTTGGAGGAAACATCCCAGAGGCAAGGTCTTGCCTCGTGTAAGTCAGTTGGTGCAAAATTTTTTGAAGCCTTGGCGTTGCCCTTGGTTCCCAAGTCCAATGCAATATTATTTTTCCTTTTTACAGACTGTAATCTGAGCCCGCTGGAAAAAAACAGTAATTGCTGACCACAAAACTCTTGCTCAAACTCTTGTGCGCAGCCAAATGAGACAAAACTCCCGCCAACTCATGAAAAATTGGAGCAGGTTGAAATTCGAGTAGAGCTCTCGAGAGTCGATGAGAGTGGCTTAGAGCGGATGAGAGTTCCTGGCCAAACGAGAGCGAGAGTTTCAGGGCTTAAGTCTCAGCTGTATTTAGTGTTGGGGTAGTTGTACTAATTGGGGGCACTATACAGAAATCAAATCATCTCATAGCAAACTCAACTCGTCTGGAAATTGAGTGCTCTCACCACTGTGCCATCCTTGCTGGTGCTGCATATTACATTTAAATATTACCCTGTGCTCTTCTCAAAAGAAAAATGAAACACTTTCTTTTTAAAAGTTTGGAACTGGTTTGTTTTGTTTTTATTACTTTTCAAGAGCTTGCACTAATTATCGATACGCTTGGTTGAGAGAATTTACAGGAAGATGTAGGAAGTACAAGGAGAAAGAACCAGGAACAACCGCATTTCATCTATGGTGTCGAATCTCCTCCTTAAATCAACTTGCCCACTCAACAGGCAACTTTGGCCCTCAACATTTTGCTCTGGCACTCAACATTTATTTTTTTCACAATTCGCCAACCATTATAAAAATGATAGGGTGGCAGGATGGTAGGGGGAAACTCAATTCCCCTTCTAAGGCTACTCTCCTTACACACACACACACACACACACACACATACTAATGAATAACCACTAGGACTAGTTAGGATAAATACATAATTTGAGTGCGTAAATATTTGAGCAACGAAGATCTAAAGGACTGAAGAATATGCAAGGACATCTCATGTGCAGGTAAAGAGTTCCAGTCACTAATATACATGTAAAGACTAAAGAAAGAAAACTGGAAGTAATTAGTGCGGACAGGTTTTGGCCTAATCTTGTAAAGATCTTATGCGGGTGTGACCTATAAAATCAAAAAACCTGGTGACTATTAATGGCACAGTAACCAGTCTTATACACATCTGAATCAAACAAAGGTATTCAGTTCAAGAGAGTCGCACTTAAAAGGGAAGCTCCACTCTTACTACATAATAAGTTTAAACCAAAGGAAATTGTTTACCAACAAATTTGTTCGAAATTTGTTTTTAAAAAAGTGTTTATGTCAGGAAACGGGAATTTTAAAATCGCTTATTTTCACTTTCACATTTCGTGGGCACCGCCATCTTGAATAATTGTGACGTGTTACGGTTACCCTATACAGTCGAACCTGTATATAACGGCCCTGTATTAAGCGGCCACCCTCTATTAAGCGGCCAGTTTTCAAAGTTCCGATTTTTTGCTCATACAAACGCTGTATTTGTTACCTGTATTAGGCGGCCACCTCTATTAGCGGCCGTGGCCACCCTGTGGCAGTCCCATGTTTGTCTTTATTTGTTCATTTTATGTGGTGTTTTGTGTTTAAAATGCAATCCATCATCACTATTATGAAATATCATTTGCAAAGCTAGTGTAAACTGACAATCGACTCTTTAGTGTTGTTAACGCTTTGCAGTTGTCCGCAATGTGCTTAAGTACAGTACAAAATCACAAACGCAAACGCAAAAAAATGATCGTTTTGAAAATATGCTTCACTCTTCAGCTAGAAATTCCTCTTCAGTTAGCTTGTTCCTTAGCCATGTGTTGGAGAATGAATCGCCTTGAAACTTATACTCGCAAGGGATTTCCAGGCCATAACCTCCACCTCTGTTAACTCGCATGCCCTTAGCCATAACTTTCCCTTTGTTTGTAGGCCGTCTCAAAAATTTGGTTAGCCACAATGCCATCAACTTAGGTACATGTCCAATGATGATGATGATGATGATGAACTTTATTCATGTGTCGATGTATTTAGCTCGCGCTAATTGGGGACACAACATAAAGATAACATAAATAATAAATATTATGATAACTAATAAATAAGAAATAAGCTATAAATTTTTATATACATTTACAATATTCTAAAATAATCAAAATAATGCTAACAACACGGGCACATCTTAAGAAGTACAAATTACGCACGCGGGGCAATTGTTGCCATTTATCAGTTCAGTAAGATCCTTTCATCTAATATGAAACTGAAACTTAAATCACTTCATAATCGTCCTTCATTTCATTAGGATGAGAATCAGTGGTTTCGAAGCGGTTTTGCCAAGTCCAGATCTTGTAACTCTCGGTGTAACACTAGATTTCCGTAACAATTGCCACAGCATTCGAGTCTTCCTTATTTTGCGGCTCTCGTTTCAATGCGTACATCTCATCGACTTTTGGCTCCCA
>NC_090874.1:15081195-15088695 GCF_036669935.1 Montipora foliosa | reverse complement strand
ACAAGCAAGTACTTCTCAACTGTGAAAGTGAGAAAGTGAAAGTTGCCTCATAATATATTATAGAGTCGGTTAAACTGAAGGCTTCAGATCTTCAAATCATTTGAGCTATATATAATCTCAATGCAAAGCTATGGGTTTCCGGTGCTACATACTTGATACCGTACGAATACGAAAAAATTTAGAAATTTGCGGAGTCCCTGCGCCAACGTCACGAGATTTTTTGGACGCCATCTTGTTTGTACCTGCAACAACCGTGACCGCTGACAATCCATTCGGCTCACTTTCCCACGCAATGAGCGCGATCCTGCAGAAGCGATCGTGCGCGGCTAGGGCTTACCTGGTGTATTTTTTAGTTACAATTTGAACTGGAATTTTAGAAGAGACCTTATAGCCTGAGAAAGGATAAAGGCTAGCAGTATGCAGTCGAAACGCAGTGATTAACAACAACTCAGTGATGAACAACAACTCGAACAACCTCATCCTGAATACAACTCTGACTAGTGTGAATTCGAAGTAAGCGGCAGATATTGCGTTGTAGGCGGCCAAATAGCCGGCTGCCCGCGCATTTTGACTGGGCTGTTGGTCTGAAATCACATGTGCGCTCGTTCGATTTTGAAAAATTGCACGACACAAAGTTCAATTATCACTTTATCACACCCATTTAGAAATCACACAATAATTATTTAATCTCTCAAATACAGAATTTTAGTTAGTAGAAATATTTTATTGATCCAGTTGGTAACACAGTGACTTTCTTTGTCTTTAATTTTCCTGCAATTTGATTGGTTACCTTAAACAAGCCTTGAAATCTCATTGGATGTTTTGTTTTGTGCTCTTTTCTCTCATTGGCTGAGGAAATGTTGCGATTAAGAGCAAAAAATAGTGCGATTCGCGTGAATAAATCGCACTTCTGAGAGCCAATCAGACTGCAAGGATCACCAGTGATTTCTAAATGGATGTATTAAACTTTATTTTTATTATCATGATTTTTGAAGGGAGCCCTTGAAAAGCTGACCAATAAACTGCGGTTATTAAACGGAGATATCAAAGATCCAAGAGCCACTTTCATGAACAGAACAAAGGTACGGTAGATACATGGCACACAGTTAGCTGTCCTCGTGTTGTCATGTTTGTTCTGAATTCAAGTCCTTGATTTTGATTAAATATCCGCCTGTGCAAATGAACGCCACACTTTGGTGAAACCATGACCACCAAGCATTCAGTTCGTGCGCGTTATAGCTGTTATTACTGTCGTGCCCACTTTTCAGCGGTGTTCATTTCAGAGCGCGCGCAAGCGAGGCTTTCGGGACAACATTCGATGCGATAGAGAGAAAAGTAAGAGATTTGGCGCGCAAAATGGGAAAAAATGAGTTCATATCCACAATTTATGTTTTTTTCAAAAGAAGGGAAACTAAAGTTGTTGGATGGAAGCTGCCCTCGATAGTTTCGCACTTTTGGGGTTGTTACTTCGGTCAACGCATCCATATGCTATACAGTGCCTTGCCATACTTTTCACGATAAAATTAGGCCAGACAAACCTCCAATTACTCGCAAAAAAAAAAGCAAAGGAAACGGTCAAGAATTAAGAAATCACACAGTTCTTCGATAACAATTTCTTGATTTGACCAGAAAGCCTCGTTTTCGTGCCTTCTGAAACCAACACCGCTGAGACGGGGGATCAACTGTAATAACAGCTACATGTATTCAAACAATGTTCCGTGATTCAAAGATGGAGAAGAACGTTTCACTGACTCAGGGAACGAAAGCACTTTTTGCCGATAGTGAGTTAAAAGTTGTCAGATTTCAGATTTTATGGGGCACTGCTCCTCGTGGTGTAAAAGCAATTCCAAATTTTTGGAATCCTGTTCAAATCTTGATGTTTTCGGTTTTCATTTGGAACTGCTTAAAGTGCTTCTATGATCAAAAACTCACTTCGTTTTTTCTTCAAATTTGTGAGTGTGTTCGCTGAACACTTGACTGGCAAAAATTTGATCTTTGAGGTGCTTTCTATTATGCCTGACCATCATGCCGGAGACCAGTGGAACTAACCAAGGAAAAATGGAACGACATATTTCATCAAAAGTCGATTTCCAACCGGACCGAAGCGTTCCATTTACGTTTCGACGAAAATTTCGGTTACGTCACAATGAAATGGGACTGGAAACAAAAATTTTTGCAAATGGAACGGCACTTTTCGGTCGGACCGGACCGACTAGTCAAAGAGGACCACCTCCAGAGGTGGTCCCAAATATTCCGGTCGGACCGAACCGAAACGGACCTTTCCATTTGACTTCAGCCCGAAATTTCCGGAAATTTTGGCTTAATGGAAAGTACCCTTGCTTATTGTCCAAAGGCTTTTACTTTGCGTGTAGGTTTTGTATTTCGAGGTCCGCTATTACTCGCGTTCAAAACGGACCGATATAACCGAATAACAGCTGTTTTCAAGTACTACATCTTTCACTTTTGCTGTTGTCTGTCCTCCGCTTTTGCTTTGTTTGCCCTGACGTTAATGTCCGGGTTTTACGTCACTAGTGCCAGTCTTCCTTTCACCCGGTCGTATGGCATAGAAAATTCCAGTTTTGGCCAAAACCAAAAAAAAAATTTTCGCCATTTTGGTCAGCACGACCAATCGATTCATCTGGGGGTTAAAGGCACTTAAAAACTTGTGTCACTTAAGCCTGGGTTTCACTAGCGACGCAACCACAAGCGCAAGCGCAAGGACAAGGATAAATGGCTTTTGCTACTGAAAACGAACGTCGACATCAGCATTAGGGAGCTTAAGCACGCGCGCTTTTGAGGCGCGGACGGCAACCAGAAGTGAGCTGTTTTCCCACAACCGCATTTACATTGGTAAGTATCTTTTCTCCGTTAGAGATGATTCGTTAATAAAATCTGGGAGACACCACTGTCCTGGCACGAGAAATGTCCTCTTCCGGTTGCCGTCCGCGTCTCAGAAACGCGCGTACTTAAGCTCCCTATTAAATAACAACCACGGCATCCGCCATTTTGTTCAGTTGCTCAGACGCGGAGAATCTGGAACGAGTGCTTTAATTGGCCAGAAGTAGCAAATTTCCTTGTGCTTATGCTGCGTTTCGTTTTCACACGACACAAGCGTAAGCCAAAGCACAAGGAAAAAGGAAAATTGTTGATCCTTGTGCTTGTGATTATGCTTGCGTCAACCCCGTTTTCACGGTGAAATAGGCGCTCTTATGCTTGCGCTAGTGAAAACCAGGCTTAAGTGTTTAGTTTTGAAATCCAGAGTAGCACTTAATTTCCCAACTTATTGCGATGATCTTTCCAACTTTCATTTTATCCTGTTCCGCAGTTCAAATGTGTGAACTTTCATATATTCTAACAAAATCAATATTGGGTATTGTTGTGTAAAGCCCCTTTCAAATGGACGCAACAACGCACAAACATCGTTGGGAGTTGTTGGTTCTGCAGCAAACGGACGCAACTAAGCATTAAGGACGCGCAGTGTGTTATGAGAAGGAAACGACCTAAACTTACAAAATTCGGCTGCTAGCTTGTTTTCGACATGTTAAAGAGTAATACCATATGCGAATGCGCGTTCTCGGCCCCAACAATGTTAGATGTGTTGTGCAAACGGATCCCACATTGTTGTGCTACGCTTTAGTGATCACGGAACCAAAGAAATGTTGGGAGTTGTTGGCCCAAAAGTTTGACCAGTTTCAAACTTCGCGCAACGACTCCCAACAACACGCAAAAACATGCAACAGCGAGTGCAAACGGACGCAACATGTAACACCCAACAATGTTGTAATGTTGGGATTTGTTGGCCAACAATGTTGCAATGTTGGGAGTTGTTGGCCAACAATGTTGCAATGTTGGGAGTTGTTGGCCAACAATGTTGCAATGTTGGGAGTTGTTGGCCAACAATGTTGCAATGTTTGGAGTTGTCGGCTAACAATGTTGCAATGTTTGGAGTTGTCGGCCAACGATGTTAAGTCCATTTGCATGGGGCTTAACAGAAGCCTACAACCCCATTACTAGGTCTACTGCACGTAACGGCATTTTTCCGATCAAGCTATTTTCAGACGAGTTATTAAATAAGATTTGGCTTTGCACTTGCAATCGCTTGGGCTATAATAGGCCTCTTGCAGCCAGTGACCGCATGGTACAAAAACTGCCACATTCGAGAGCAAATAGCGGTGACCCCATATTTATATTGCATTTTTTAATGTCCTGTGTATGTCTATAAATTGTGTCAAGTTTGACAAAAATCTGCAGATTACGTCATTTCCAAGGGAATTACCTTAAGTTGATGTAAAACACTGTCCACTTCAAAGAGACCAAAAGTTGACACCGCCAGTGTCCAGCAATATAATTGCTCATTTCTGATGTGTTATCAATTTTCCAGGGTCTGCGTTTGGGAACTGACGAGTTTCTTTTAAAGTATTAATGTTTCTTGTGTTTTCTTAGGTGAAAGATCTTTTGGTTAGAACAATCCTTAGATTGGATTACATGACGCAGTGCATCAAGCCGCCCAGAGAGGTGAAAACTCAACTCTTGTTGATTGGGCGCGCCATTGTAAGGTCGTCCGCCCGCCCGCCCGTAAAACAAGGTGTCGTGGACGGAGTACTTTTGCAATCACATGGTTTTACGCAGTTGCATCGTCCGGTCGATCGACTTTTTAAGTTCTTTGTGGCAGTCGTTATTTACTCCGGCGTTTTGAACTTATTGTATTGGGACGCAGGTGGTAGTGAGTGCTCGCTTCAGGGCGCATTCTTCTCACAGATATGTCCAGAAATGCCCCTAATAGACCAATTTCGATATATTAAGGACGGTGCCTGCTATTGTTATTGCGCATACGTTCTGCGCACCTCGAGATACTCGGGTTTCCTATCGGTGATCCTTACCAATTGCAATACAGTGATATTTTTGCGCGGTTTAAAACTATCCGGAGAAAGTAGATGTTAGTAAGTACTCTTGGTATCCAAAAAGAATATTGGGGGTAACCATGCTTTTTTGAGAGATCATTGAGCTTCAATTTGAGAAAGAACGCCATACATTGCTTTGTATTTTAATGCTGTTAATTTTACAAATATTATTCATCGCTTATCTTTGAAAAAATGTGTGGTTACCCCCAATTTTCTTTTTGGATTTCAATAACACTTTTTAAGATCAACATTCCGTGCATAATCATAAACCGGGGCAGAAATACCTTCGAATTAGTAGGCACCGTCCTTAAAATTCAGTCCAAAACAAAAGACGTCATCTCGAGGCTCTGGGGAATAAATATAAGGATTTGTATGAGTTTATTCCCCAGAGCCTCAAGATGATGCCTTTTTGTTTAGGACTGAATTTTAATATATCGAAAGTGGTCTTATTTGATCCTCGCGTATTTAAGTAAGCGTCACGGAGTGTCCCCTTGCTCTTGTCAACTTCAACATCACATGTGTCTCGGAATACATACATCTTATTCCATGGTTTAACATATAATACGCGTGGATATTTTGCGAGCTGACGAGAGACAAGCGATGACAAGATAAATTATCAGGCTTTGTATCGCGTTGAAAACAGTTTCTTTCATTGAAAAACCCCCGTTCCGTCCTTATTTGCTCTGTCCTAAACCGGTCAAACCGGGACAGTACAGTGTATTACCGTCTCATATTTTGCGCGTTCTCTTGACCAAATATGGTAAAATGGCGTCATAGTGGAATAATAAACACACTTAACGTCACAAAGTGTCCCCCAACTGCTGCTCTTCAAGAAAGGATAAACAGTTACATTCACCCTAAGCTAAAAATAACGTTAACATTTACCCTTGTTGGAAATAGGTACCAAAAAGGCTTCGACAAAAAGGGACAGTTTGTGTTGGATGTCAAAATTGGGCCTGCATCTAATAGGCGCTTTCCGAGTTCATGTCTGCCACCACCTTAGTGCGAATTTTTTCTTATGAAAATAAGTTTTCATTCATATGTAAAGTAGAACTAATTTCCATCACAAAAACTTCGCACTTAGACTCGCTTTGAAGAGGAGGCAGACATGAACGCGGAAATGGTCTATTAGGTGCAATTCTGATCGGCTTCCGGGATCGACTAAAGAAATGATGGACACGAATTAACGTACAATAGAAAGGATAGACCCTAAGCTTGAATAGCATTGCGTCTTGCACCGATTAGTATTGATGGCAGGGTTGACTCTACGGTGAGACCACCACTGCGTCCCGGGTTCGATTGCCAGACTCGACTTCGTACGTGGATTGAGTTTTGTCGACAAACGATAAACGCTCCAGGGTTTTAAGCAATTTGTCAAAAATCACTATATTTGAACCCGGGCTTCCTTTACATTCGCATATGCTTTTGTATTGCAGGAAAATATCAGCAGCTACTTTGAGTTGTCCGGATCAGGTTATCAAGTGGAACTGTTAAAGGAAACTGAAAATACTGACAATAAAGAGGAACTGTCCAGCAACGAAGATGAAGAAGGCGAAACAGCGCATGAAATGGACTGCACCTTCGAGTTAAAAGAATGAAAACAGCAGCAATTTAGAGAAATTTTTACTTCTTTTACAAGAGATGAGCCATGCCTTTGACAACATGTTTCTATAGACCGTATTCATAAATGGCGAGGAAGAAATTGTTCTTTTGTCTTTGTGCTAATCATCCTCACTAGCCTCACTTTGGAACACAAATTCTTTTGGTGAAACTCGCTAGTGATGCAAAAGAAAGGAATCAAAACTTAACCAATTGACCCCTTAGAGTGGAATTAAATAAATTTTACCGTCTTACGGTCGTCACTTTTTTCTATCCCTCAAACTGACATTCCCTTTTTATTCAACTTACACGACGTACAATCTACTTTAGACTTCAAATCTACTTCAACGAAACAAGCTGAGAAGATTCACAATAGGCGAGACAAAGAGTTGAACCTGGATCGATGGCTTCACCTTGCGGTTTCCGATATCCACTTCACATTACACTCTATTCAGTTAGCTCTGTTTAAAATATAAGTGCTACACGGCCAACGTTTGTATAAACGTAACCTTTCCTTGTAACGAGACAAGCTCCCGGCAAGTCGAATTTTTTAGAGTATTGACATAGTAGTACCCAGCAAAACAATTGAAAGTTAACCGGTCTTCAACGGGGTTTTTAGACCTAAATACTGTAGATCAGTAATGTCCAATGTCAGTTTGAGGGATGGCCATAAGTGTTGCCCCCGTCTTACGCCAGACAATTTGACTAGTCATGCTTTGCAATTTCTCCCGCAACCTTTCACGCCGGGCGTGGTTTCGACCGCGATGATCACATGACGTCAAAAAACATTGTTATTGGCTGATGCCTCGAAAGGTGATACAGGTGAAAGATATGTCACAGTGGCCGGCAATGTTTGAAAAAATGTGCTTTTGCGTTTTAGAGAAGCGTCGAGGAAAGTAGACCTGACTTTTTCTCAAGACGATTGCGAGGACGGACACTGCAACTTTTGTTGGGACAACTTGCCATAAAACTTGAGTTGCGTTGTGTAACAATAGGCTCA
>NC_090874.1:15066195-15076195 GCF_036669935.1 Montipora foliosa | reverse complement strand
TTACGCGAGAAAACTAAGACAAAGCCTGAAGGAAAAGTGCTGTTCAGTGAAACATCCCAGCTGGACCACGAAAACTATTTCCCTTACACTTGACTACCGATTTTTTGGGGATTAAATATAACCCTCCAAATTTCTCATGACTTCTAACTTCCAATCCACCATCCCTCAGCCAGCCATTGACTGGGCGAATTGACTGCATGCCTTCTATTTCCAGATTTTCTTATCACCTTTCCATCTTCTGCTGCGAGCTGCCAATTAGAGTTTACGTCGACTTTTCCTCTTGAAAAAAAAGTTGGTAGGTCACTTAGAAATTTCGCAGTAATCTTGAATTTTTGTGAAACGTCACGGTTGCCCCATTATCATGGTACAAAGAGCTTTGAATAATAACGAAAGGGAAACCATAAGTCACAACTAATCAAAAGTGCGGCGCCCAAGAAAGTTCAAAACAAAAATGAGCGATACCGAATTTTTTGGGATAAAAACGCTTTAGTTGAATAAACGTAAACAAATTTGATTGTAAATTAATTGTCCTGTGCTTTAAATAATAATCGTTTTTTTCGTTACTGCTTTTGCCCTTTTTATAAAAGGCGCCTAGGTCGACAGAGGAGAGGTTATCAGGCCCATGAGCAAAAACTGTTTGGGGAGGCCTAGGGAGACCTACGTCATTTTATCGTCGGTCAATCTGGAGAGGAGAAAATCGTGATTACGACGAGGACATCTACCACAAAGAGTGCTTCCATGGTGCGCGCTCTACTAGTTTTGTCGACGGTAATTCACAATTATTGGTCGCTTACAACTTTTAGCTGCTCTTGAGAAAAAATCACGAAAAAAAAATAGAAACATCCTGTTAGAAGAGAGCTGAACAAAAATCTTCAGGAAGGTCTCGATTATTCAAGATATGGTTACCAACGCTCAAAAAATTATGGGAAACCTTACCAATTTTCGAAGGCCTTCTGTGAAAATGTCTTTTTTTCTTGACTTTCATCCATTTCTTTTGTTTTCTTTTCTCGTTGCTCCTGTTTTTTCTTTCGATGTCGTTCTTTGAGTTCTTCGTCTTTCTTTGACTTCCATGATTCAAAATACTTTGCGGCGTCTCTCGCCCTGAGATTTTTCTCCGTTTGCTTCTCAAGTTCTTTCTCCATCGTCTCCTTTTTCTTGGCATGCAATTCCTTGTTTTTCTCTTGCTTCATTTCATTCCAGGATTCAAATGCCCTCTTTGCCTGAAGAAAGAGAAGGTGAAACGCAAAGGCCAGCAAAACTAACGACCTATGGCTGGAGAAGAAACAGGAAGTCCGCACTTGGCGAAGTTAAAGCTCTTATGCCCAGTTTCAGAATTCAAACTTGGAACAACAGTGGTTGCTAGTTATGTATGCGAGGAATCTGAGCCAATCAAAAACCGAGAAATATTTTAAAATGAATAATAATGAGAACTAGAGATCCCGCCACTTATTTTACATAAGAATAACATCTATTGTATTCTGACGCGTTCTAACACAGGACGAACTGGCGAGTGCTAACAAAGGTGACAAAACTAGCTTCGAAAATTATGCTGAGTTTTTAATGCTTACCACTTTCTTCCGCTCTCGTTCCTGAATCTCCTTCTCTTCCAGCTTCTTTTTCTCAGCAGACGTTTTTTGCACTTTGTCCTTCAACTTTTCTCTCTTCCTTGATCTCCACTCGTCATACACTGCCTGCCTTATCGTTTCAGTGTCCATGAAGCCACTTTGTTGGGAGGTTCTCCCACTGCTATCTTCGCTCCATACACCGGGGCTGGTTTCCCTCAAGTTGCTCATTGACGATGATCTCTTTGGTGTTACTGAACCTCCACGCGTGGTGCCCCTAGCATCTGCCCACAGTTCTCTTGCTTCCTCTCTCGGGTGAGGTGATCTGGTCATTGTCTCTATTTCCTGGTTGGCTCGTAGTGGGCCTGACTTGCGAGACTTCAGTTCATGCTTTGAACCACCAACATCTGTCACACATTTTCGAGCCATATCAAACTTCATGTAAACCAAGACGACTAGGTATAGTATACCTAGTCGTCTAGTGCCTATAAGGCACGCAAAGAACTTCAAGTGGAAGCCAAATGCTAAATTCTAGAAACTAACTTGCACAAAAGAAGCGTTTTTGTTTTAAATTTCCCGGGCGCCACCATCTTAAGCCAGTAATTGCGCCGTGTTACGGTTGCCTTATTGTTATTATGCCAAAGTGTTTTCTGTCATAACTACAGTGTCTTTTTTCCCTGGTACAAGCACTTTTCTAAAAAATTTGATTGGGAACACAGCGTCCTCCGGTTTAAACTTATTCTTTCGAAGGAGTCAAGCTGCCCTTGCGCAGTGGTGCATGAGGGCACTCGCCTCCCACCACTGTGGCCCTGATTCGATTCCCAGACTCGGCGTCATATGTGGGTTGAGATTTGTTTGGTTCTCTACTGTGGTCCGAGAGGTTTTCCTCCGGGTACTCTGGTTTTCCCCTTTCCTCAAAAACCAACCTAATATGAGTTGATTTAATTTGATTTCTATACAGTTTCCGATTGATCGAGTCGGAAAATACCATAATATTCTTTGTTTGTCCGCCCAAATTTTGCATAAGGATTGTTTGGGACCTACAATGGTCCCAAAAGAAAACAAAAACAATGCTTATTCAAAATTTGGGGGGGGGGGGGGACAAATAAAGAGTATTAGGGTATTTTCCGGTCAATAGACCTAATCGGCTAACTCAATGTTGTATCCAATTGCTGGTTTTCACTCACGTGATCAACAGCCATGTTTTTCAACGAAAACAAAGGGAAGCGTTTGCATAATAATAGAGTTAAATTCCCGGAGGATTAGGTCGGGGCATCAACATGGCCGCCTTTTCTTTGTTTAGGGGCACCAACATGGCGGTCGTGACGTCATGTGAAAACCGAGAATTCAAATCTCACGTTTAAATATGAATGCTACATTATCATGCAAATACAATACACAAAGAATCTTAATGCCGGGAGATTTGAATTGGGTACAACATTGAGTTAGCCGATTAGGTCTATTAGCGTCTCAGACACTTAAATAAAGTTCATTATTATAATTATAATTAAATAAAAGAAATCTCACACTATCATTTTCGTTTGCTGAACTTACCTGAACCCAGTGGGCCTTTCTTTCTAATCACTCTGTCCTCTGCCAAAGTGCCAACGACATTCTCCACTGGAGGAACGTGCTCCTCAAATGTTGCTGTTGCGTTAGCTTGTGCTTTCTGCCGTAGTTGGGCCAACAAAGAGCCTTTCTTACCACTCATGGGACGTTGAGGGGTTAGGCTCTTCTTCAACAGAAGCCTCTGGGACCCATCTACAGATGGACCCTTTTTTGACTGCAATCCCTTCGTGGAGGACATGGTTTCCAGACTTGAAGCCCTCTTCATCGCAGGTGCACTTCCTGGGCGCTTTACAACGTCATTTTCATCTTCCTCCGGTTGCACCTTTTTACTATGTGCTCTTAAAATATCATCAACAGTGGCACGACTGGGTGGATCCGGCTTTCGAACTTTGCCAAAAAATTTCTCCTCGGCGTCGCTCTCTTCGATATCCTGCTTTTTCGTACCATCTTTTTGACGACTAAATGAATCTCGATTGTCTAAAGCTTTGGAAGAATCATCTTCACCCTCATCTTCTTCCTCCGATGAATCTGACCTAACAACTGACATCCCAGGTCGACCTTTGACCTTTCCACGCTGCCTGCCATGTCTTAGATTTCCTAAGTGTTCAAGCTGTGACTCATCATCAGTGCCTAAGAAAGGTTCATCATCATCATATGTGGAGGTTCTTATTAGGGGAATCTGCGCTCTAAATGGTTGTTGTTCTAACATATCGTTCCTTCCAGAAGGATCCACTGATTTCCCCTCAGAATCTTTTTTCCTTTGATATTTAAAACCCACAGGATCATCTCTTCTAATTCCTTCATGTGTTTCGTCTGAAACCCTTTTTGTCCTTTCATATTTATACGTTCTGACATCTTCCTCTGTTTGTTTTTCAAGCGTTTCTTCCAATGTCTTTTTCCTCCTGGATGGAACAACCGGTTTCTGTGATAAGCTCCTCGTTCTTTCGTACTCATAAGCACCAGAATCGTAATCGCCCTGCCTCTGATTTTCTGCATCTAAAGTCTTTTTACTTCTTGATACAGCCATAGGTTTTTCTGGTAAATGTTTCAAAGTATTATATTTGTCAACTCCATCATCTTCTTCCGTCTCCTGCTTTCCTTCAATTCTCACTTTACTTCTTGAAGGAGCTTTTGGTTTTTCTAACAAAGTATTTTTTCCTTCAAATTTGTAATTCTTGCTATCTTCTCCTCTTCTAAGAGCATCCTCGTTTAACTTTTTACCTCTTGAAAGAGATACTGGTCTTTCTGAAGAGTCTCTTTTGGTCTTTTGTTGGGCATACATCTTTATTTCAGTACTGATTCCAGTATCTTGAAGCTCGTCATCTTCAATTGTTTTCCTCCGTCTCATAGGAATTAAAGAGTTTTCTTTTATATATCTAAAGCTTGTGTCATCATCATTAACATCTTCCTCTACATTTTTTCTCCAGTCATCTTCAATAACATCAAACCCTTTGTCAAATAACTTAAGTTCTCCTTCCCGTTTTGCCAAACCTGGCCTTTCCCTTGCTACTGCTTTCGGGGGAGTCGTTGAAGGTGACATTTTCTCTCCTCGATGTTGTCCAGGTGATGTCCGAGGAGGTGCGACAGGACGTTCAATGTCCCCTCTCTCTTTCGGTCCATTTTTCCCGTCTTCAGAGAGCAAACCACCAACATCTTCCTTCGAAAACTGCCTTTCTTTACTTCCAGCTGATTGAGTTTCAAAATGAGTCCGCCGAGGGGAAATTGTAGGACGAGTTCTAGAAGCAGATTTTGGTTCCCCTAAAGAGGGAATTCAAAATAGTGGACAAACTATAAATAATTATTACAAATTAGGCAATTTTGGGACGATCATTCAAACAGAGCCTGATCGATCAATCGGCGCCTAGCAAAATCGCATTTTAAATCATTTTTGTTTTGGCTAATTAGTATATACAGTTTTTTATAGTCGAAAATTGTGACGAGAAAGCAACTCAAGAGTGAAGTTGTTATGTCGTTATGTGCAAATGCACATAACGACTAGGAGAAACTTCTAGAAAGTTCAATAGTCCAAGTTAGATTTTAATAACCGTTTAATAACTGTTCCAATTGTGTTTATTCCAACACCACGTGATTTGAAACAATAGTGTCCTTTGGTCACCCGCACCGAAAACCTATAAGTAGTATGTTCAGTTCTTGAGGCTTGTTTTAAAAGAACTAAACACAACGGGCAAATAAGTTACAGTTGTAGCGCTACGGTGAGTTACATCATGAGTGCACATGAGAGGAACATCTGCATTGGTAGTAAGAATTCCGCATTCCCAACCCTAATTTCTAGATAAAGCAAACACAATAGAAAGGGTTGACTGCCATAAACTGCTGGTTTTTTGTGTAAGCAATGATCTCCTGGAAATGCACATTGAGAATACATACATGTATCTAAAGTGGCTTCCAAGCATTGTATGCGATGCTGTATGCAATGTAATGTAATTATGTAATACTGCAGTTAATTATATCTAGGCAAACTGGTCCGAGATGAAAAGGAGAATTCTGATTGGTTCTCTGAACGGTCCGAATTTTGCAACATGTACCGCCAAGATAGACCGTTCCAGCCTCCCACGCAGACGTTCTTAGGGCTTTGTCAACGGCTGTTTACCCACTATTTAAAGAAACCAATCAGCATTGTGTAATTGTGTTGTGCATAGCCAATCACATGCTGCGAAAGAATGTCATACAAAACACGAGTTAATTACCCAAAACTGGAAAACGGCCTCTGATTGGTCCGTAATCCAAGAACGGAAGTGGTTTCTCGTTTCAGCAGACGTTAGTGGAGGTGGAACGCATGAGAAAGCCCTAAGAACGTCCGCGAAGGAGGCTCGGACCTGTCTCGAAGCAGCGTACATGTATATAAAGGTTCCCACACCATTCACATCTTTCATTAGCTCCTTCTGTTTGTCCACCAGAAGTCGGACATTTCTCTATTGTTATTGGTTTCTCCAGAGCTTGGTTGAAAACGTAATATTGCAAGTTTATGGACCTCTCCTTTTAGGCATGGTCCATAAACTCACAAAAAAAGGGAACTTGACTAATATTTTCCCAGTACGGACCTCATGCTAGTTCAGTAATTAACAATAGTTATTCGCTAAAGCCTAGGTGAATATCAGTGAATGAAAACCGAGACGAAGTTGAGATTTTTATTCACCGATATTCACAGAGTCTGCGGTGAATAATTTTATTACATGTAGTATAATGGATGGATTAAATATATGTATATTTAAAGAGCGGGTTATACACATATTTATGAGAGAAGTGATAAATCGGCTTGCACTTAGCGGGACAATTTAAAGGGGCTAGGTCACGCTGTTTTAGGTAATTTTGTTTAATTTTGTTAGTTATGAGCTCTAAACGTCAAATTGGCAGAGCAAGAGTCTTTCAGTTGCAAAATCACGGCCACGTAACAATTGAGAATGATTTTTCCAGCTGTTTAAATGACATTTTGATATAAACTGATGTAAATTTGAAAAAAGGTGGGCCGACGTTTTTCAAATTTACCCAAATGCAATCCATTTCAATCCTCCCCAGTTTTGTCCATCCTTGTCCCTTCTTAGCTTTCCTGTGTTTTGTTTGAGTTCTTCTATAATTTTGAGCCGTTATTTTGTTATTTCAGTTAATTTTATGACCATTTGATCAATGCTGAAATTGCCTAAAATTGCGTGACCTAGCCCCTTTAAGCAATTATATGTATAAATTGTCTCTTAAAGACAATTGCCTAAATTGTCTATGTGAGACAATTTAAGTTATGGACTAGTCCATAACTTGCATTTCAAATATATACATTCATTTAATTCATGGAGTCTTTCGTGAGAACAAATGAACCCAGCAAATTGACCTACTCCCAACTGAGTGACTTGATAGCTCAGTTGGTTAACATCATTGCTCTGGAATCGCAGAGGTCATGGATTCGAATCCCGTTGGAACCATCTGAATTTTTTAGGTATCCATAGAGTGTTTTCACGTGACGTGATGGCGGCCATGTTGGTGTTCCTAAACAATGGAACGGCGGCCATGTTGGTGTATCCAACTAATACTCCCGGAATTGAGCTCTATTATGATGCAAACGTTTTCTTTGTGTCGGAGGAAAAACAAGGTTACTGATCACGTGAGTGAAAACACTCTATATGGACTAGTCCATAACTTGCATTTCAAATATATACATTCATTTAATTCATGGAGTCTTTCTTGAGAACAAATGAACCCAGCAAATTGACCTACTCCCAACTGAGTGACTTGATAGCTCAGTTGGTTAACATCATTGCTCTGGAATCGCAGAGGTTATGGATTCGAATCCCGTTGGAACCATCTGAATTTTTTAGGTATCCATAGAGTGTTTTCACGTGACGTCATGGCGGCCATGTTGGTGTTCCTAAACAATGGAACGGCCGCCATGTTGGTGTATCCAACTAATACTCCCGGAATTGAGCTCTATTATGATGCAAACGTTTTCTTTGTGTCGGAGGAAAAACAAGGTTACTGATCACGTGAGTGAAAACACTCTATAAGAGACAATTGCTTAAATTGTCCAGCTACACTGTATTAAAGTGAGAGGATCACTTCTCTTATTAGTCTATTTATTACATACCCAACCAAAATATCACGTCTCTGATTGGTCAATGATGAATGCATAAGTAGGTTATAGAGTGCAATACAGAAGTTGCTATGGAAACAAAGCGATGGTGTAATTTTGTTGAGTACATAATAAAATAAAAAATCCTATGAACTTGCTTGTGCATTTCGTGATTTATGGTCACTTGCCATGTTTTAAAAGTTCTCAAATTTTGCAGAAGTACATGACTTGTACAACCCCAAAACATCGCTCGTGCCCATAAATTTATCATGAAATGCACTCAAAATCATACGATTTCCTATATACGTTTAACATGTCGCTGGAGTTGACCTTGCTACAATTTAAGCTCACTGATTTCTTGTTGTATAATTATTATTATCATGCTGCTTTGTGTTAGCACAAGCTAAAAAAAACTGCCTTGCCTTTATTCAGGGGCGGTACGTAGGTAAGCAATAAACTTAGAATGACCCACCGAACAGTACTCTAAGCCTCACCCCACTCCACTCGACTCACTGGTCAGCCTGTTTCAGCCTAATGGTAACTTATAATGGAGGAATCATTAATTTCATTGCACAGAAGTAGAGGGAGGGAAATGCATTTGGAGGAGAGAGAGGGGGGAGGGGGGGTTACAATTTTAATAACCTGTAGGCTCAGTGGCAGGAGCAAATCAAAGCAATGCCCTTTTCTCGCCTTTTTTCTCCCCAATTTTTTCTCACTTCCACTTCAAGTCTTCAGTACCTCCTGCCTGGCCGGTTCCCCAGACTTTTTGGTACCAATACCTTTTAAGCCTGTGCCAAGGGGAGGTGAATTGGGGAGGTCAATTTTTTTAAAGGGTATGCTTTACACTTAAGACTGGTTTTAGGACTGTCCGTTTTAACACTGTGGATATTAAATTTCTTGGAAAAGAAGACTCCCCCTTCCCCTTCGTGACAAGGTAGCTCTGATCCCCATGGGATGACTGTCAATTAAGGAAGGCGACTTTTTTTACAGAACAGCGGTGTATTACATTGAGTGTCTCGTGTTTTTCATTTAAGACTGCAATAAGCTACATGGTATCAATATGTGAACACAGAGGATTGTATGACAAATGAGACCGCAGACTGCCTACAAATAACACTGATAAACAGTATTTAAGTCAAGAGCGCCGATAAACAGTGTTTAAGTCTTAATAAAGCACCCATTTTAAAACGGTTAGCTTTAAATAACTGTGACTTCGGGAGGTCCCATGATTTATGAGTCAATGAGTCAATGAGTCATTAGTCATGAATGAGACTCACAGTCAATATAGCAATAATTTATAGATTAACCCTAAGCCCTCGTTTCAGTGATTAGGCCTAGGCACTCCCTGAAATTTTTGCTTTCATTTCATGGGTTAGGGTAACTGCACTACCTCATTGACTCATGACTCATTGAGTCATAAATACTTGATAAGTCTGCAGTCCACGGTCTGCAATCTGCAAGTGTCATATAAACAAAACGAATATTAAGTGATAATTACTACAACTTACCTTTCTCACTTTCTTTATTGTTCGTTTCTCTAAACAATTCATCCAGTGAATCACCAGCTCTTCCCGAAGAGGTGCGATTGATCCTTCCGAGCGAATTCTCTTCATCCGAATCTGAGTCACTCAATTCATGACTTTCAAACGGTACTCGCTTAGTTGAAGTTTCCTTTACAATGAATTCATCGGCACTGTCGTGTAGATTCTCCTCTCCCACTGAACCATAAGTGACTTTTTGTTTAACCAATGTTCGCTTTGTGCTCATATTTTCAAGTTACTACATATACAACAACATGTGATCAATAAACAGAAAAACCGTTATTTTGAAAAACATCGAATCATCGTCAAATCATTCCGAGTTTTAATACACTGCTTGCTTTTTTTTTAGCTGCAGACTGATCGATGTCACCTTTCCAGTAGCAGTTGGTTGACAGGATGCTGTTTCCATGCTCTTTAGGCAAGGGAAGTAATGTCTCGAAAATTGTAGAAATGCGATCGCTTCTCTGAGAAATATTTACATTATATTACTTTGCATCCAGGCCTGCCAAAAGAAGGCCAAGGAACCCAAAATTCAAAATGGCGACTAACTGGCGCGAAAGTGGTACATGTTCACGTACAATAGTCCAGCATCTGATTTTATGACTATTTTCATGGCTGAAACGGAGAAAAGTGCGACCACCTTGAAGCATGATTATAGTGCCTCAGGAAGTCTTCTTTGTTTTGGCTTTGGATACAATGGTTTTTCGCAGTTAGCCAATAACAGTGTTGCGGATGAAGTCCATAAAGAG